>NW_015113695.1:17762-43236 GCF_001443285.1 Poecilia latipinna | reverse complement strand
AAAACTTAGACCGAACCTACGCCCTTGGTAGGAAGACAAGAAGATGATCAATAGCCGTGCTGCTGCGATAGATAAATTATGTTAACTAAATTAAACCTTGAGTTATAAGTATGATTAATGTAGTGCACTGCGCCACAGCAAAAGGAAAATAACCTAGAAGAACAGCTCAAATCCATTTTTTTGTCGTTGTCATAGCAACTGACAACGACACTAATGTATCTGGATTCAACACCAAAAACACTAATTTCCCACACAAAGAACAGACCATTCAGTCCATAACTATTGTATGTTTTAAGACTTGATGTTTATTTTGCAAATATTAAGAAGTGATTGATGTGGAAATTAGCTACTAATAGATTAGCTAATTTAAGCTTGCTCTACTGATGATTTAAGAGATGGTAGATCATCTCCAAAAAAATCAGTTTGATTTCTCACGAATAATTTGGAGTCACATTCCACTGAAAAATCTGCAAATATTTAGTTTTTAATCGTGATAAATATTACCAAACTAAGCTCCATTGTCTTACATCCTGAACTGGAGATAGTTATTCATGCACAGCTCTGTTCTTTCTTTATTAAAGCCCAGTTCAAACATGTTATTTTTATTAATTTCTTCTGTTTTCTATGTGTTGTTGGGACTCTGATATCTTGAAAGGAGCTTTATAAAGTTTTATGAGTTTGAAATGCCTGTAGTTAACCAATTATCTCATCAGAGTGTGACTGTAACATATTAATATTCAATGTCTACATTTAAACACTTGAAGCTGGCCTGCAGAGATGGTTAAATGTAAGGTGATGTGCTGCTCGTCAGGTTTTTAGTATAATCTGGCCTGTTCACACGTCTATCAGCTGCTTAGAAATAATTAAAAAAAAGCCACCGAAATTACAGTTTTTCACTTCCAAAATGATTTTTGTTTGTAGAAAACAAACAAAAAGGACAAACAGGAGAGGTAATTATTAAAAGCATAGAGCTGTAAAAAAATTCCCTTCCTAGATATTTATGTTTTGTTTTGGCTTTATTTCCCTCACTCATCAACCAACAGAGGAGAAAAGAAAATAAAAGCTTTTTTTCCCTTCCAAGTCCTGAAGGGAAAATAAAAAAAAATAGTTTCATGACATTTTTGTCTCAAATGTGCAATTTAGTTGCACATTCCTCTGAACTGGAGTATTTTTTTTATATTTATGTTGAAATTTTTCCCTCACTGTACGGTGTTTATGTTTATATATTTTATCTTTTGTTTTTTGTGTGTGTCTATTTGCCGTTTTTGCTTCTGTTGGACAGAAATTTCCACAATGTGGGACAATAAAAGAATACTTATATTGTATTCTTTCTTTTTTTTCTATTTCAACAAATACCAAAAGAAAAAAAAATGTTAAAGCAAAAGAAAAGCATCATTTATGTCAGATGAGAAGAAAAGCAGATTAACACAGCAGAAATTTTTATTTTTTTCACTAAAGGATTTGAATGAGAAAAAGGCAGACAAACATTTTTCTTTTCCACCACGTTTGTTTTTCTTTTCAGTACAAATTAAATAAATATAGTGAGAATTAATATAAAAACACAATTGATCAAATTTTGCAAATTTTTTTTTATCTAACCTTCAGAAAAAAAATGTAGCTTTAAAATATTTTATCCAATTTTTTTTGTTTTATTTTATCAGAGTTAGAAAGTGTGTTTCTGACTTTCAGGGCTTCCGTAGGCCCTGGGTTTGGGTTAAACCAGGCAAAGATGGACTCAGCTTTCCAAGAAAACGAGCGGTTAACCATAATTAACAAGCATAGTGATTATTTTTTCACGGTTGGTTTGGAAAACTGTTTCTTTGTAAACAGCTTTCCCCTGAAGAGAAGGGGGGAAATGTGAAGGAGTTAATGATCAGCGGAAGAACAAAATGATCAGATATTGATCAGATGTTTGAGGAGGAGGAGGAAGAAGAGGTTTCGTTTGGTTGGTTTTGCTGCTGGGTGTTGATGAGGAAACGGTTTGAAGCTGCTGTGGTTAAACGTGAGGCTGAGCGGTTCAGACGCAGCCGCCATGTTGTCGCTGTTTGAATGGAAACGGTTTGACGCGTCAGCTGAGTTGTTACCGGACGTGTTAAAGAGGAAGACGCAGCGTTTTCATCACTGTCTTTCTCAGTCAGAAGTCTGCTTGGATGCTCTGATGCATGCCCAACACACTGGGACAGCGCGCCGTTCCAGTTTGTGTTGATCAGGTTTCGAGTTAGATTTCAGGTTTCTGCTCGGTTTTCTTTTCTCAGAGGGAAACCAGGAGTTTCTCTGTGTGCAGCCAGGCAGAGTCAAACCTACAAGCATTTTTACCAATGGGTCAGTTCACCGGACCAACATCACTAAACCACATTCTACCACAAAATGGCCATCAGAACATTTAGTTCATCAAAACATTGAAACTTAAATGTTTTAGATTAAAAATGGCCTAAAATGTTAACTTTTTGTTGTATTTTTCTCTGCTCCATTTTAGTTGAAGAATCTTGTAACTTTGTTTTTGATATTTAGCTTCAATCTAAATATTTAGCAAGCTAATTTTAAGCTATATTTAACCTTTAGCTAAGTTTTTAGCTTGCTAGCTAAAAGTTTAGCTTTCTACTTTAATAGAGCGGTATCGTAAGAAAAAAGTAAAAAGAAAGTAACATACATTAGTCATATTTAGTAATAAGCTCTGCACTACATTTTACTGGATGATCAATTTTCTGAGTAATTATTGAGATAATCGATTGTTTTTTGGGACCATTGTCAAGTAATTTATTGATAATTACATAATAATGCAACATCGCCTTCTAAAAGTCTAATAAACTGTCCTTTTGTACTGAAAACTCACACAGAAAACGAACAAAAACAACAAATAAAAAGGAAATAAAACTTGCATAAGACTGAAACCATTAATAAAACACATTATGAAGTGTGTAAATAAATCAGAATAGAAGTCTTGGAGCGCATTTTAATTTATCCTGGATTAATTGGTTGATTGCTTAGTTACAATCATAGTGTAACCTAGTTGTGTTTCTTATTTTGTTTATTTATTTAAAATGTTATATCTGATTTTTTAAAATATATTTAAAATGTCTTCCAGTTCCAGTGTTAAATGTTCATTATAAAGTCTATTGATCTTGCATCATTATGTCATTACTGTTATGTCACTGCTTCTCGTCTGGTAACAGGCCTTAGCTCGGTGTCAGTGCAGCTGTGTGTGGGTGTGTGTGGTGTGTGTGAGGCGCTGTGTCGTCCAGCTGCTGGTTTTCCTCAGAGGAATGATCCGGGTCCCAACATGGAGACCAACAGCAGCGTGTTCACTCCTCTACTACTGCTCGCTCTCATCTATTATTAGATCAGATGATTACTGGTTATCAATTCTGGACCATCACTGTGCCGCTGTGTGTGTGTGTGTGTGTGTGTGTGCGTGTGTGCGTGTGTGCGCGCGCGTGTGTTGTTGGAGCGGCTGCAGCTTTTGAACTCTCTCCAGCAGTCCAGCAGAGAAAAGCCCCTGATTGCTGCATGATTGGCCAATTACTTCACTTTTATCCGAGCCTCCCCCCTCCCCGCCCCCCATGGTGGTCAGAGAGCCAGAGGATGAGCTGATGAGGAAGAGTCGGTTTTTCTCTGCTGCTGTTGAAGCCGTGTGTGAGGTGTTGCTTCACTCCAGGTGGAAACCAGCCCGAGGTCGCCATGACCTTCACACAGCCGACACTGAGACTTGGAAACAGATTTCCTTAGTGCTGCCACCAAATCAGTGTTTCCGTCAGAAAACCTGCTCAGCCTGGCGCTAGGGGACACTAGGCTGCCCCACCGAGTTTCTCTGTTAAAAATGTTCAAAGTTGACAGGACATTTTGGAAACAACAAAGAAAATCCAGCAGTGGATTAATAAAACAAATTTTTCTGTAGATTGTGTATGTCCAGTCAAATGTCATTTTCTTTTTAAATAGATAATTGTCTGCTAAAATTGCTGATGTTTTATTTTACATCAGTCTAGTTTAACCCGTCTTTGCTATCACTGTTAGCAGTGTAAAAATAAAAATCATTTAAAATAAGTAAACGATGTCGATGCATAGCCTGACATCCAGCCAACTGGAATAAATTTGTTTCGTGGAAACACGCAAATTTAGAATGAGGAGATTTTTCAACCGTATCAAAATGGATGTATTTAGCAAAACTGCAATGGAAACACTTTTTTTCTAATCACATGATCAACTACTCGATGTTACTGCTGGCGGAAACGCCAACGAAGACGACAGGAAGTGGGGGGAGGATGAAGACTTTATATTTCAGACACTGTGTGAAAGTCTCACAACATCACAGTTCAATGGGTTGAATTCATTGCTCTTCTGTAAAATAGCCGCCTACAGTTTCCTCATACATAGCCGCTCCCAGGTACAAACATCTCCTCTGATTGGCTGATGGATGATGAGCACCATAGCTGAATTATCAATATATTTACTATTTACCTGAGCCGCTGCCATGATTTTTAGAGACTTGTCACTTGAACGTGATATTAGTTTAATTTCTTAATCTAAACTGCGCTGACTTACTGGTCAGAGGAAATCAGAATCCAAAATGTCGTTTTTTCACTGAGTCAGAAAAATCACTAGTCTGAACATTTAAAGCATTTTCATACTGAGGTACTGTTATTAGCCTGTCTGTCACCTTAAACCTTCTGAATTCCCAGTTTTTCAGGAAAATCAATCTGACAGAACACAAATTAATCAGCGAGGCTGATTGAAAATGAGAATTACAGATAAAAGTGGATTTAAAGAGGAAAAATGAGGGGGGAGTTAAAGGAGGTCACTGACTCATTTGACCGATTACTGCAGGCGGTTTGCTCCTGAGCCTCAGGGCTTTCTCTGAATCTGTTTGTCCTCTTTAGCTCTTTCTGAGCGTCTCTCAGCATGCAACACTCAATTATAATTATAATTATAATTGTCTCTTAGACAAATATTAAGTATGAAGCTAAACATTTAGCTATATTTATCTGATATACAAATTCATCTGTCGTTGACCAGAAGTTGACTAACAAAATAAAAGCTGGGCGTCCAAACCTCTTTATAAATTGCTGCTTTCGAATTGCTTCATGTCACTTCTTTGTTACTTTTCCTCTTTTTTTAAACGGCATTTCAGCTTAAAACCAAGGATGAGACGTTTTTTAAAGGCAATACAGACATTGACAAATTCACAGCTAAAGTGATCTATCAGCATTCAGTCTCAACCTAGCTTTTATTCTGATATTCCACTTCCGCTTATCTGGAAGTTAATTAGCACATTAGCAAAATATATAACTTTGAATTAGCTAAATATTAAGTTTAGCTCTGAGTCATGCTATTTTTGCATATTAGCTAGATATTTATCTAACATAGTTCTAGCTAAATATTTACTTCAGAGGTAAATATTTAGCATGCTAAATGTTTATAATGCTGAGCTAACTGGCTAGCTAAATAGGAAGCTAGCTCAGAGTTCAATATGTATTTGCAGCTAAATGTTTAGCTTGCTAGCTAACTATTTAGCTCTAATCTAAATATTTAGTTTGGACTTGTGACATTTATAAATGAATGAATTACTTGGAGAAATTATCACTGAATATTTTAAAAATCATGACTTTGAATTGAAAATCTGACTTTGAAAAAACAATCTTCTTTTGTCCTCCTGACTGGCCAAGTAATCTAAACTTTTGCTGAATTCCCTGGTATACATCTGATGTTTTCCAGCTGCAGGAAAGCTTTCTATCATCCTAACAGCTTTTTGATCCAGTTCCTGATAGTTTTTGAACCTCTGGTCTTGCTGCAGATCTCAATCTTCATACAGATATCCATCAACAGTAATCATTCTAAAAGTATCAGTAGCTAACAGTGCATTCTTACTGTAAATATCATTTTCTAGCGCTAAAAACAAAGTTTGCTGCATCTTGTAACGCTGGTGGAAAACAACCTTTCTACATTGAATATTTTTTGTGTTGTTTCTCAGCTTCTCACGTATTGATGTTTTGCAGATATTTTTGCATTAGCAACACGGACGTATCAGGTGCAGGAGCAGCAAACTTTGTTTACTGCTGACTGCAGAGGAAACAGAACGTACGCTGCAGATTCATTTTCCTCCTGAACCCTTCTGCTAACACTCAGCAGACTCCCTCAGACAGCTAGCTGTGGATTTGGAGGTCACGCCCTTGACTTTTCCTCGCTGCTCACTTCAGGGAATCAAAACTCATATAATCGAGCTTTTCACTGCGGCCGGCTCCCACCATGCCCCTCTGCTCTCTGGCGGAGATCAGGGATCGTCCTTGAGTCCTGACCGCAGATCTCGGCTAAATCCGCTGACTGGCTGCTTCCTGTGGGAACAGAAAGCATGATGGGAGCATCAGCAGACATTTCAATCCGACAAACACCAGCAAAGAGACAGATGCAAAGGAGGAGAGAGGGCAGAGAAGGAGACGAATGGCTCATTATCAGCAAAGAGACTGAAAATGCAAATGGCCGCCTTTTCCTTCCTCAACTTAGAACTGGCCATTCATCGGGAAAAATGTCTAATTATGATTTATTCTTCAGTTATTGATGGTAAAAAAGAACAACTGACATTATCTCAAATGTTATTGTTTCTACTTTCTCCATTTTCTGTCCCACAAGGGCATCAACAAAATGGTCAACTTGAAGATGTGATTAAATGATGTAAATTAAGAATGCGCCAATCCACTTTTCCCACTTCTGATTTCTGAGGTTTAGTTAAAACATAATTTAAGTTTGATAATTTGCGACACTGATGTTCTGATTTCCATCAGGAGTTTTTAGCCATCTAACAGTTTTGGAGTTATTTGTTGAAGAATCGCTTCGTATTTGTGTCTCCGGCGGATCTGTAAACCCAGACGTTTGTTTCTGCAGAAGAGAAACATCAACCTTGGTGTCTGACATCATTTCTGCATTAAATCAGTGAGGTTGGGGGTTTAAATGAGCTTCAAGCTAAAATGATCAAAACAAACATTTGTTAATGTTTGTATAAATGAGTTTCTCTATTAGAATTAAAGTTATTTTGATGACATGCAAACAATCCTCACCTACTTGCTCTTCATTTAAAGAATGAAGATATTCATAATGTTGGTCCAGTTTGACTCTAGCAGGACCGTTTCTGTAGTTTGGTTCTGCTTCACGTTTTACAGCAGAGCTGAAGAAACTGATTAACAGCAGAATATTATTTCAGCCATGAATGGAGAATAAATCCGTCTTCATCCTGTTTTCCACACATAATGTATTCATGCTTCAGCTGCTGCTCTGCATTCACGGCATGTTTTATGTTTTTATGTGTGGGATGTAATTTCAGCGTTGCACCGATAACAAAAGAAGAGAAAAAAACACCATAAATCCGCCTCACTGGGAATATTCCAGATTAGATTAGGCTTCTCACGCTGACACATCTATCATTCATAGACCTGGGCTTCTTCCTCCCTCCTGCAGGGCCACTTCCTGTTCCTGTGGAGACAGGAAGTGGAATACGACATGGTTCATATTTTGAATTAGAGTTTATTTCCCAACTCATAGAGAATAATCAATAAGTGAGATCAATAATGGAATCTGTATCGATAAAATTTGATCAGTTCCCATCGAAACTAACACCATGACTGTAACTGTGTCGCCGTAATTCCTGCCAAAAAAACACAAATCCTCCTCGAAACGCATTCCTATTTCACAAAACGCTTCATCTGGACAGCAGTAACATGAAGAAGTTTGATTTCTTCTCACACTAACTTGATTTAATCATATTTTCTAATTTATCTGTATTTATTGACGCTTTCATTGGACAAATAGTGGTAAAAAAAACAACTAAAACTAAATATTCTGACAGTTTTTAGGAGTTTTAAATATTAATTGTAATTAATCATGATAAATAATGCGATAAATGCTGATTTCTACTGGACCGGATCTTTTTCTGCTTCAGAACCTGGAAGGAAACATAGATCTGATCCTAAAATAACAGCAGCACCGGATCGGTCGCCGCCTGGAGAGGTGATGAATAATTCAGTAGCAGAGGAACAGAAAAGCAGCAGGTTCAACATGAACGCTGCTGATCCAGTTACTGGATCATTTACTCAAACAGAAATCATCGATGTGGAGCTCAGACAGCCAGGTGTTTCATTCAGAGATGAACTTTGATTCTAACGTTGACTGTAGAGGTGAAAACCAGTCACACTGAAGCACGGTGGTGACTCACAGTGCTGCGGGCTGAAGCTGCAGCGCATTCTGGTCTGAGCTGGTCTTGACAGAATAAAGAATCTGGATTGATCATAATCAGACGCTAATGAAGACCAGGAATCGTTTTTCGTCAGATCGGTGAATCTTTAGGAAATACTGCGGCCGCTCGCAGGTGAAAACGACACACGAACGACGCAAACTCCAAAAAACAAATTTAAACAGAGAAGCTGCAATCACAGAAAATGAAAAAAAGAAGAAAATGCTACAAATAAGAACATCAAGTATCAAAGCTGCTAACTCGTTCCATTAAACACAAGTCCTCCAGACCACCAGGGGGAGTCTGGAGTCGGTCATATTACCTAAATAAATATGCTGCTTGCAAGGTAAAAGAGATAAAGTATAACGCAGCTTTTGTTTCTTCTTTACTGAGCATCATGTCGCAGATCATCTGCTGGCCGACTCCCCCTGCTGGTTAGGAGGACTTCTGCTTTCTGTTGTGTTGCAACGTTTGCTGCTGTTTTTCCTTTTTGCACCATATTTCCATTTTGTGTTCGGAGCATTTTTAGCTTCTGTTTTTTATTTACATTGTTCCTGTGTCTGCACCTTAAGAAAACAATCTATTCAGAGGGATAGGGTTTGGAGAGTAATAAAGTAATGCAAACCAGCAGTGTCTGTTTTCAGGGAAAAACTTTAAAGAAAATCTACTAAACCTGCGATGAATGAAGCGATTGCAAAAACCAGAGACTGAGAGGGAAGATGAAGTAATCTCAGGGGAGAGGAGAAACCTCTTGATGTTCTCTGACATCAGGCTAATGTAAAACACACACACACACACGTGCGTCCTGTTGATGTGTTTCAGGATGGGGGAATAAAGTTGTTTTTGCATCACCAGAGTTAAAAATGAAGATCCAGACGACGACGATCTTCCTCACCTCATGAACCTGAACATGAAACACCAAACGTCTAAACCAAAAAACAAACAAATCTAGAAGTCAAGAAAAAGTTCTGATATGACTTATTGATATTTGGTTCAAACCCACCTTCCAGGCTAATGAAGACCTTCTCTTCTACTGGAAGGTTTTATTTACCTTAGAGCCGACGGCTGCACTGAAAGCTTCGCTGCTGCAGCTCTTCCTGCGGCTGCAGAGGCAAGAATGCAGCTGGAGGTGGAGGCAGATAAATCCTGAGTCCAAACGGCGACACTAACGCCACTTAGCAGCAGTAATGAGGTCAGAGTCGCCGCTGTCCTCCTCAGATGGAGATTTATCCAGAGAAGAAGAAGTCCGCTGGCCTCCAGGCTCACCCCAATAAAGATGCTGGAGTCTGATCCGCAGAGGGAGACGCAGAGCTGAAGGAGATCCAGGAACGATCAGAGAAACTCTGGGAAGATAAATACAGAAACATTTAATAAACTGGAACATTATTTAAAAGCCTGTTTATTTCAGGAAATCCATACTGATGAATTGCACCAGATCAAAGTTTGAAAGCTTTTATTTATGTTAGTTATTCTGATTTTCTGCTTACAGCCAGTAAAACCATTTAAATGTGAATATTGATGTGATTACATCAGAGTAATGGAAAAACAGATTAATACAGAACCGTGACCTTAATGAAAAGTATGTTTAATACCTGTTTAAAGGTAAAAAGTTGTCAATTTTCAAAATCATCTTCATCAGAATGAATATTCTCATTTCTTGAGTGTAGGTAGAATAATACTTTGCATCAATCTGATGGTTCTAAATACATTTAAAACAAGCTTGTATGTCTATTTATTCAATAATTTATGTTGCTCATTTTATGGACGTAAACATAATGAATTAATTACAGACCCTGAAATGAACTGACTGGGTTTCTGGTGTTAGTCCAGCACCAGGGTTGGGTCTCACAGCGGCACTTGCTGCTGCGCAGCGGTGCTTTGTGTGGAGCCGTCCTGAACGACAGAAGCAATTAAACAGACAGGCTGAAACAATTCACAGCCGCTCTATTGATGCTCTGCAGCAGGAGGAGGAGGAAGGAGACCAGAGGGCGTTTCAGCCATCCAACCGTTTCCAGAGAGACGATATGAGGAGCAGGAGGAACAGATTTATCCCTTTAAGCTCTTGTAGCTTCCCGTAGATGGTCCAGGCTTTAGGTCACTTCCTGTAGATTGTCCATGCTTTATGTCACTTCCTGTAGATTGTCCATGCTTTATGTCACTTCCTGTAGATAATCCAGGCTTTAGGTCACTTCTTGTCTCTGCTGAAGTATTTTTGATGTGATTTACGCAGTTTTCCTGCCAATAGTCCAAACGGCGGCCCGTCCTCAGAATGCTGATGTTTCCAGGGCCTTTGGTAGCGAATCAGGCCCACAACATCACAGAACCTCTTCTCTACTTCACAGTGTTTTCCTTTCTTTCCATCTGGAGGTTTTATGGCTGGAAAGCTGCATGTTAGTTTAATCTGCCCAAAGCACATCAAGCCCAGTGGAGTTTACCTGACTTTTATTAGAAATTAATCAATTAGTTTTTTGGGATTTTGTTTGTTTGTTTTTTGGCCACTGTTCAAACTTATCAATACAGATTGTGGAATATTTATAAATAAATTAATACCATGGTGAAAATGACTTAGTATGGCAGGCTCTATGAACCCAAATTATTGCTGTTAATGTTTGACTCTTTTCTCAGTGCGGTGCATTCACTGACCATAAAAAGACAGGATTTTCAGTTTTGAGGGTGCTGGTAGCCTGTCGGACTGAAACAGATCGTTGACCCGGTCCATTTCTCATCTTTATGGCTCAGTCCTTCAAAGCTTATTATTATTAAAATACATTTTATTCCCCTTTGTTCTCATTCATTGTGGTTCTGGTTCCCTTTGGACCCATTTTCTCCTGTAAACCAGGACAGATTCTGATGAAGCCAGTGTGTAATTGGTTAGAGCCAGGTATTTCAGAAGTCGGCTTGTGATTGGCTGCGATCTTCACGGCGAAGTGAGAAACAACAAACTGGGTCTGGGATATTTACTGGATGAGCTTTAATGATAATGGTTAGAGATGTGGCCACTGCATGGCTGCCAGCAGGATCTCTGGACCCGCCAGGATGGGAACACTGGGGGAACTGGGGAACCCTCTATCTGTGGGTGTTCCCAGTTCTCCCAGCATTCTGATGGAGTTTGCCACTGATGTTGCTTCTTTCTCCGGTGTTCGATTCTCTTCTGCAAACACCACTTACTGTAAATCCTTACACACACACGCACATCCACTCAGGATCCCATAGGAGCCTCTCGGCGCTCCCAGTTGGTTTCCAACACGAGGCTCCATGTTTCGGCCCGACTCTCTGCTCATTAACCCGCCCGTCTGGTTCCAGGTTGGTTTTATGGATTTCATTGTCAGGATTCCGTTCATGGAAACTGAATCTGTACTGGGCAAAATTCTCACATCGTTGTTCAGTTTTCTTGTTTTTAAATTAATTTCTGAATACAGTTTATTTTAGTTGATGTGAACTTCTTGTAGAAGATCGCTGCTTTTTATTGGTTTATATAGGGATAAATTGTCTGCAGATCCATAAAGCCGAAACAATTTAATTATAATTTATTTATAAATGTACGTGTTTATCTTGTTTTTATCCATAACTGTTTATCCATTTATTTACTTAGACATAAATTTAATTATATATTTATCTAGTTATATTTATTCATGAATATATGTATTTATGTATAAATTAATTTATCCACAAATTTATATATTTATCGACATATGGGTACATTTTTATATTTATTTATAAATTAATTGAATGCATAATTGAATGCAGAGGACTGTATTCTCATATTGATCCTGAACTGTTTGCTTCTTTTGGCTGAAGCTGAAACACAAACGGTAAACGAAGGCGTCTTTTGTTTGCCGCCCTGCAGCAGGGGGTGCCCAGGCTGCGGTTGCCACGGAAATGATGACCGTGTCCCTGGACTGGTTTGACCTTGTCGTTTCGTAGCGTAGCTTGCTGTTAGCGGGAGCAGCAGATCAGCTTCTCCTCCATCAGGAGTTCCTCCGAGCGTTTCCTGGGAACCCGGCTGGATTCTCACCTTTAGGTTCTAAATATCCCGTCGCCCCTCCTCCAGGCGTTTCTGTGCCAGGGAACTCTAAACATCGCATGCTCTTTGATATCTTCTGCCTGTCTGAGCTTCTGAGACGCTTTTAGCTGTTTCTAAAAATTTCTGGGATCTCTGCAGCGTTTGGTGCAGCGGTGTGGCCGGGAACGCCGCCTGCACCGCGTCAGTCCCTTTTGGATCTGGTTTTGACCCGTCGGCGAGTTCTGATGAGTTCTGACCGGTTAGTAACCCAGACGACCAGCCGTGAAAACATCAACATCTCAACACTTTATCAACTTATTGCTTTCCTCACAAGTTTTGAATTTTTCCTCAAAAATTAGAACAAAACTAATGAAGGGTCTTAATATAATTATTGGCTGAAACTATAGAAACATTGATATCTGCTCTGTAATTCAGGATTTTCCCCCAGAAAACTAGCGTAGCCTGTTAGCTGTAGCTAACGTAAACAACCTATAGTTCACTGTTTCTGTTTTTGACAGGAAGTTTGAGTATATGACTCGATAGTTATGTGTAATTGGAAGTAACTACTGACGATACTTAAACTCCAACTCTAGAGACAAACACAAAAATATGCAACTATAATAAATACCACTTTTTTCCTCTTCAGTCAAATCTTAAAGCTGCTCACATTTAAATAAATGAAAAGGAATTGGACCTAAAAGGAAAATGATGAGTCAGCAGATTTGTCAGCTGAATTAAAGATTCTCAGGTAAAAATTTAAGTATTTGTTTGGTTAAGTTTTCTTGTTTTCCTGGTCTGATACAGAGCAGAGAGAAGGAACCACAGCAGCTGGAGATGGAACAGATGATACAGTTTTGGTTCTAATGGAACCAGGTCTGCCGGACTATTGGGAAGTAAAACAGCCATGAAGGGGACAAATTGTGCAAAATTAACATTTTGCATGTTTTTGTGCTTCTGAGTTTCTACTTCTTTAGAAAAAAACACACCAAGCACTTAAAGTGTTTTTTTGGCAATAAGTTAATATTTTTTTGTGTCTGGAAAATGAGCTGTTCAAAGACCTGTAGAATGCTGAGTCAGACTGCACCGTTACCTAGCAACCCCAGCAAAGTTCCGCCTGTTTTTCCACTGTATGCGCTGTGCAATGGCTGCTGGAAAAGAGAAGTGTTTTGTTCTTAACTTGACATCCAGAAACCTAGTGTTGCATTCTTAGAGTCGCCGCTTCTACTTTTCAAAGGGTTATATTATTGTACATCTGTTTGCAGTCATTTTCATGTGTAAGTGTAAACGTTGATTTGGGGGGCGTGGCCAGCAGCAGCAGGTTAGGATTTAAAGTGACACAGGAGCTACAGGTGAGAAGAACTGGGCAGGCTAAGATCGATTTTGTGTAAAAAATGTAGAAACATGTTTTTCCAATCTGTTCAAGAACCCGTAATACGTCACCTTTAATATCAGACAGGAAGTAAAGAGCTTGTTTTTTTGTTTTTTTTTGCAGGATAAATGATGACTTGATGTCATGAAGGCAGATTTTTCTCTCTGTATTTGTTGGTGGGGGATGGGCGGTGCTAGCATGCAAGCTAATGGTTTCTGACTCAGAGAGCACAGTGTGGGCCGGAGGCAGAGCTGCACCACGAGGCCGGGTCAGGTGGCTGCTGGTCTGCTGTCGGCTCCGGGCCCCAGCGGAGCCTCCTCCCTGACAGGACGCGGTTTCGGTCAGAGGAACAAACTGAGCAGGGCGCCGGACGCCTCGCTCGCTAACCGAGCCACTCACTCTGAGGACAGCAGGCCGTTTTCAGCCGACGCTGTCAGAACCATTCACCCTCAGAGCCGGACCCGACCGGACCGGACCGGGTCAGGCCGTCCCAAACCGGTCATCCACCCAGAGCAGCATCCAGAGACAGGAGTGATCATGGTGGCCTGGAGGGGAATCATCACTCACTCTGGGTCTGGGAGGAGACTGACAGGACGATGAACCGGGTCAGGACGCAGAGGGACACGACACAAACACAACATCTACCAAGCATTTCTCTCATTTCTACAAATACCTAATTTCACTCAAAATAAAATAACCTGTAACCTGACATGTTTCCTTGAACAGGTTAGCAAAGCATACAGAACATGTTTCTACAGTTTTTTAGACAGAATTTTTCGTAGATAATGACATTTCAGTCTACTCAGTTCTTCTTTCAGAATCAGCTGCTCTAGGGCCTCTGTCACTTTAAATCTAAATAAGCTGCTGCTGGACACGCCCCCAACACAGTGTTTAGACTCACATGTCAGAATGGCTACAAAGAGATATGCAATTATACAACCGTACATCTTTGACCAGCATTAGTGGAGCCTCCTGCACAACCAATAAGAATCCAGCAAGAGGTTCCCGGATGGCGAGTCAATAACAGCAGCCATTATACAATGCATACAGCGGTAAAACCAGCTGAACAAATATACTGGAGCTCAGCTTAAGTTGCTAGGTAACAAAGAGGAACTCTACTGAGGTTTCTAGGTAACGGCACAGTGTGGAATATGAGTTAACAATCCAGATGTATTTGAACGGCTCATTTTCCAGACGCCAAAGAGACATTAGCTTCTTGCAGAAAAACAGCTGGGTGTGTTTTTGTTTTTTTAAGTGATCTCAGTTTTAGAAACAGTAGAAACCCAAATGGAAGAACAAAAATATTTAAAATGTAAATTTTAAATGTCTAATATACATTTTGACATTTAAAACAAAACAAAAAAGTGTCAAAAAATGCCTTTTTAAAATGAGAACATATTAGTTCCACTGGCAGGTTATGTGATTTTATAATATGTGATTTTATCATGCCAGAGTTAAATAATCTGCCAGGATTTACTGACTTAAAACTTAAAGTTACTTGTCTGTTAGTTTTGTCTTATTTTAGGTGAACTAAACTGTTTGCATTGGAAACTAAGCTGAACATATTTGGTAAGATTTAGATTTTTGGCAGTGCAGCATCTCGGAGCCGTCTAAACACTCTGGTCCAAATGACCAGACCCGCCTGCTGATCTTCTGCTTCTGGATCTCTGGTTCTGTCTGGGAGCCGCTGAGCCATTTGGAGAGTTTTGGTTCTGGTTTTATGATCCGGTTCTTTAGGGTTCTGGCCTCCAGCTGGGTGTTGGCGTCAGCTGGGCTGAACGCAGAGACGCAGCCATTTATGAAGCTGATGGCTATAGAAAACAGGACGAGTTACTGCTGGAGCAGAACCTCAGGCAACTGGAAACAGAACAATAAATCTCAAACCGGTCCTGAACAGAAACTGTTGTCCCTCTTCCAGAAATGTCTCATCGTCTTCAGGAACGTCAGGCTCATCTTCTGGGTTCAAAGGACGGAAACATTGAAATTAAATTGAATTTTATTAAACTGGGTCTTTGAGAACTGGGTCCAAAAGTCTTCATACGGGCTCAAAGTCCAGATTTGTCCTGCCTGCATGTTTCAGATTAAACCAATGTTTAATAACCTGAGAAAATACAAGAACCTGCTGGTTCTGTAATATTTTGCGAGAAAATTCCTGTTGTTTAAAGCTGTTTCTTTTTCACATGTCCCCATAAAACTTCCAATAACAGAAAAAGTATCTAGATTTGTGACGAGTTTCTTTTTAAATCAAAAGTCCCTTGAGGATCTGAAAAGTTGTTAAATAAAGCGACAAAGTGCTGAACTTCCTCCGCTGACTTGGCCACGCCCCTGAGTCTATCTCGGCTCCACCTACTTTTGTGAATTTTTTGTTTTTTTTTTTGTTTTTGTCAGTTATGCTTTCACCTTTGCGTTAGTTTGTGTCTCACCTAGAAATCCGCCTATGGGTTTGTACTTAAAGTTTCAAGAAGTCCTCATTAAGCACACATCTCAGTCTACTGAGGATCTTTGGAAAGGGGAGGAGCTTAGAGAGCAGCTCAGTTCTAATATTTCTGGTTGAATTATTGTGTGTTTGGACCGTTATTCCCTCTGGTTCTGGATGCTGTTCCACTTGAAGCACTCTTTATCTCTCACAATTTTACTTTTGGACATTTGTTATGATCCGCAACCATGACAACGAGAACCAAAGAGCAGAGAGAGAAGGAGGAAGTTCAATCCATCTCTTCCATCCATCATCTCCCCTACTCCAGTGTCTCTCTCTAAAACACTTGTTTTATATTAAGCTGAGGTTGAGCTGTCAGCATGTTAGTATGAGACTGTCACACAGCAACAGTCTTCAATCAGAGGCCTGTACAGAATTGTTGGAATACTGACTGCTACTGGACCAATACCATCCAGTAACGACATTTAATTTGGCTTTGGGCTAAATAAGGATGAGTTTTCCTCTTGCATCATGAACTATTATTATTATTATTATGAATAGTGATAATAGAAGTCTGGGTTTGACTTGGTGACGGGTCCAGATCCAGAGTTTGAAAATGGCCGTGGCTGTACAGCATCTGTTTGGTGACACGTTTGATGTCTTCATGAGGAAAACGACACATCGGCATCGCCAAGTCACCTGCAGCACAGCATCTGTCAAAACGCTGCAGTCAGGGAGCCGCGCCGCAGCTTATTGGTTTTACTGCTGACATGTTTCCACCTGGGATTCACACATATCCGTGTGTGTGTGTGTGTGTGTGTGTGTGTGTGTGTGTGTGTGTGTGTGTGGAGCGACCGGATCTGTGTGAGAGAGAGCTGGAGGCAGTTCTGCTGAAAAAGCAACAAATATGGAGACAAGAAGATGATTGGAGGTTAATTTATGGGAGGAAAAACAGCAGAAGAGTTTCTTCACATTTTGTCACATAATAATAAACTTCAGAGTTTTTAGTTAAGGTTTTATGTAAGTTTAATGTGACATAGACAGAAAATGATTCATCGTTTCCAGCTGGAAGAAGAAAGCCAGAAGAAGTCAATGTTCTGATGCTCAGTTTTATGTTTCTGCTGGAATCAGATTTTTTGTTTTCTTTAATTTTATTACAGTAGAATGAATAACCAAGTTCTACAGCGCTAACTAACTTAGCACTTTAGAATTTGCCTGGAAAGATTAATTTAGTGGAAGCTAAGTGCGCTAATCATTTTCAGAGTTAGCAAGAATGTTAACGCGCTAAGCTTTGCATGTTAGCGGAAGCATGCCAACCACTGTCCAAATGAAACACAGTTTTAGCTATGTTTGTAAATTCCATCAAATCTTAACAGGTTTGTATTTAAATAATTGTCTTTTTATTCTTTTGACCAAAGGAAAAAGTTTAATTGTACCTGAAGATAATTTGGTGTCTTAACAGCTAATCTGAAGCTTCATCCTGGAGATGACTCAGCGTTTAGATCCCAAATTATCATTCCCTACAGGTGACTGTAAAAGCTTTTTATTTGACTGATCTCTGTCTGTGTTCCCTCCTGGTTCCTCATGTTTTATGGATGCTAAGTGATAAAGCATTAAAAGTAGTTTAGTTCACTCACACCTCAATGGCGCCACTTAAAATATTCACACTCAGAAGCATTCGGTGCTCTCTACTGAATCCCCTGAGGATGTCAGCTGCTGAAACTCATTTGAAGCTTTTTTTTGTTGTTTTTAAGAGTCAGAGTAGATTTTATTCACCTGTTGTCATGAGTGTGAAAGCCGTAGAGTTACTGACCTGCTTCAGTGCCGCTGTGGCTGAGTTACAGCCACGCTGCTGCTGTGTTTACGGATTCCTGCACAGCGGGATCATAAAGTTAAAGTCTGCAGGCTGAATTATCCTCCTAGTCAAATCCTTCAGCTTCACGCCAGGATCTAAGCAAAAATCTGGAAAACTGATGCAAATGTTTGCAGCTCAGTTTGAACCGTCAAATTACAATGAAACAGGAAAATTTAGCTCTTTAAAATCTAGGTATGTCCACGTTCAGTTGCATTGGTGAAAGCAGACAGCGCTAAATACAACACCAACACTGTATTAGCAGAAGCTAATGCTAAAGCCTTACCCAACATGTTATTTAGAGGAAGCTAACATGCTACACCAACATGTTATTTAGTAGAAGCTAAAATGCTACACCAACATGTTATGTAGTAGAAGCTAATGCTAAAGTGCTACACCAACATGTTATTTAGATGAAGCTAATGCTAAAGCGCTACACCAACATGTTATTTAATATAAGCTAATGCTAAAGCGCTTCACCAACATGTTGTTCAATAGAAGCAAATGCTAAAGCGCTACACCAACATGTTATTAGCTTATTTAATATAAGCTAATGCTAAAGCATTTCACCAACATGTTATTCAATAGAAACTAATGCTAAAGCGCTACACCAACATGTTATTTAGTAAAAGCTAATGCTAAAGCGCTACACCAACATGTTATTTAGAGGAAGCTAATGCTAAAGCGCTACACCAACATGTTATTTAGAGGAAGCTAACGCTGAAGCGCTACACTACCACTATATCATGGTAAATAGTTTTAAGGAGTTTCTTCCTTTCAGGCTCAGATCACATCAGGATGAATTTCTCCTCTCATCCTTCCAGCGTTCAGCCTCAGGACTCTGATCTTTGTGACAGGCTGCTGGAAAACAGGATGAGGATAAGGAGTGGAGCATCTCTCCTTCCTCCCAGGGCATGATGGGAGACCAAGTGAAGCAGACAGAATGCGGCGCTGCGCTGTGTGACGACAGCAAGCATGATGTGACGTCTCTCTGTCCCTCCTGCTGCACGTTTGTGGGTTTCCTGCGCACAAATGCTCACGTGCTGCAGCTTCCACTCGACTGCACAGAAGCACAGGGCATGAGAGTCTTATTCACTCTGACACGCACACACACACGCACACACACTGGGGAATGAGAGGAGGCAGCAGAGTGCTGTAAGGTGGCAGGTTTAACGGTGTGGCTGCAGGAAGCAGGCGTGTTTCTGTCAAACATGCTCATGAGACGCTTAATGCTGCGACTCTCTGATTTCCTCATACATGTTCATGATCCTCTGCTGCAGGAAATTAGAGCTGCTCTTATATTCTGTTTCTCAGATTTAATTTGATGTTGATGGATTTTCTGCACATTGTGAAAATGTTGCACAGCAGCTCTGATCTCCTGCTGCGTTTCCTCCAAGATGGCTGACGTTGTCGTCTTCATCGGCAGACCTGCTGTGTTTCTGGAGACGTTTCCTCAGACTTTGACTGATTCATGAAAAATGATTCAACATTATCCAATATGCTGGAGACCGCTGGCTGACGCAGAAGCTGAGCTAACGCTAAAACACAAACGGGGCTTCAGATTGTTCAGTTAAGTAGTCAAGTTTATTTGTGCGGCACATTTTAGCTACAAGGCCGTTCAAAGTGCTTTAAAAACATGAAAATAAAAAACTACATTCAGTGAGAAACAGACACAAACTTTACATTTTGTCCAATAATATAATCAAAATCATTTATACACATAAAATGATTTCATAACTAAAACAGTAACTTTAAAAAATGTTGCCATCTGTTGTTTTACCATTCTTGATTTGTATTCAGGGGCCGAACAAAATCATTTCAAGGGCCACAAAAGGCTCCCGGGCCACACTTTGACCACCCCATGTTTATCACCTAAAATCCCAGAGAAATAAAATGTAATTTTCAGTTTTAATGTGAGAAAATGTGTGATAATTTAGCTGGAAGGAGTCGGTGAACGTCAGCAGAATTAATTCAGCCTCAGCTGAACTTTGACCCTGAGTTTACTCTGAATCATGCGTAGCCCTTACCGACCGTCAGCAGAACTGGCGCCGGCCGTTCTGTGCAGCTCGGCTCGATAAATGGATCCAGCATGGCGGTGTGGGCGGGGCCTCGCAGCGGGGGCGGGGCTTCTGCTCTGTTAGTGTGCCGCTCATCGACCCGCTGCAGCGGCGCGCTGACCTGGATGTGCAGTGGAGTGTGAGGCCGTTTCAGGGTCACCACTAAGCGGGCCGGGCCGGATCGCTGCAGCTACCTGAGGGGCCAAGCGCTGGGCATGGGGGCCAAGAATGACACTCTGCAACTCCTCCAAGGGCCACAAAGTTATCAGTATTCTAGTGATAAGGAGGCCTGTAGCAATAATCAATAAATCAATTAATCACATAGTAAATTAAAACAAACTTTCCATTTTCATGATTTATAATTTTTCTTCTTCTACTAAAACCTGGGTGATAAAAGTTTTTATTCTGGTGGTCTGAATTTAGACGGTTTTATTTATTTTTGCTTGCTAAGTAAAACAAATCGCAGAATATTGTAATGAAATAAAATCAGTCAGATCTCCCACAGATTAAAAATAATGTATTGTTTTCTGTATTTTTGTGTCTGTTTAGTGACAATAGTTTTATTTCTTGGGTGTGTCTATGTCTGCATTACCATTAAATTAAAATCAGAAACCTGGATCAATACTTTATTACTCCATTTTAAGATTTTACTTGTATTTTGAATAAAAAAAGTCACCAAATTTGATTCTAAATGCGGATCTGCATTAAACTTTTTGAACCAGCAAACCAACTTTAATCTGCTCTTGAACTGTGATCAGGGTCACCAAAAATCATACAGAGGGCCACATAGGGCCCCGCGCCACAGTTTGGACACCCCTGCTTTAGGTAAATCTGACCTTAATTTTTCCACTGATGGAGCTTAAAACACCCAAACACAAAATTTAAGAAATTTATAAGAACCTGTCGAATTGAAGGAAAAAATATAATTTTTTAACATTTTTTTCAAAAAAAAAAAAAAATCTTAAAAGTGTGGCATGCATTTATATTAATCTGGAATGAGTCAGAGCTCTGTAGATCCAGATCTGGCTGCAGTTTCTCTGGGTTTTATCTAAAACATGTGAACATCCGGAGCGTTTTTTCCCATTCTTCATAAATCAGGTTTTTAAGTTGTGTTTGGAATTAGGCCTTTGACTAGGCCGTTCTAACACATGACTCTGCTTTAGGGAGTTGAACCTTGACTCCAGTCTGCTGCCAGGTTTCTTCCATCCACATCACATCAACTCTTAAACACTCCCCTGTCCCACAGAATGATGCTGCCATCACCGTTTTTGCAGATTTTTATTTTTATTTCTCGTTTCTTTTTCTTTGCGTTTTTCTGTCACATAAAATCTTTAAAATATTGAAACACTTTTCTCTGTCAGTGAAGCTTTGAAATACGAAATTAGGACAATATTCGTCCAGATTCGTCTCTTTATACTGCAGTTTTGTTGGGAGTTTTGAGTCTAGATATTTATTTTTCAGAGTTACAGCGTCTGATCCGAAATGTTAAAAAAAAAAAAAAAAAAAAAAGATTTAAACCAGAATCAGTGAGCTGGAAAATCCCGAACAGACGCAGAGAGCCGCTGATGAGTCTGTGATTCATAACTCAGCAGTAAATCAATGGCTGATATGAATTATTGATCAGTGAACACAACATGGCCGCCGAGGCCGGGAACGGCTCCTCACTGACACATCTAGCTGCCAATTTCTAGACCCAACATCTAACCAGGGGTAGACGCATCATGGACAGAAACGCTGACTTTTGAAGTGTTTCTCATCTGTTTTATTCAATATTCAGTCATTATTACATTAGATTAGCATTAATGCTAACAGCAGACCTTCTGGTTTTAGTTCCAGGAGTTTTAGTTTGTTCCTTTAATGGTTTTTATCTGATAAAATGAGATGAAAACAGGAGAAAGTTTCAACGTTTCATTAGAAGACTTAAGAGAGATGATGCTTCCCCAAATCCAGACCTTAGTACTGGAGCATAGAGAGAGAGCATGTGGACTGCCAGAGTCAGGGGTGATCAAAGTGCAGGTCGGGGGCTATTAGTGGCCCTTGAAGTTATTTTTTTGGCCCCTGATTACAAGTGAAGAATGGTAAAAGCAATTTTAAAAATGTTAAATATTTGCTCTTCTTTTAATAACGCAACAATCCAAAGCCATTTTATGTTCTGGGTTTTTAATTTTATACAGATTTCGTAAAGATCTTGTTTATTGTTGATCAGATAAAAATTTTTTTATGGATTTTGTGGCTCTTCTGCTGTTTAAATTTGACAGTTTTCATTGAACATTTCTGTTTTATGTAATAAAAACATTTTCTGCTAAGAAATAAATTAAGAATTAGTTTAGATTATTAATATGTTACATTACCAATACAATACTAAATGTTTCTGTTCTAACTGGCAAATCAGAACAGTTGGAGGGTGAGAAAATTCATTAAAATAAAGATGTAAAATTGTGTTTATTTCTATTTGTTTAATCTGCTCAACAATAAACACTTTTATGAACTCTACATAAAATTAAAGACCCAGAACATAAAAATGACTTTGGACTTTCACATTATTAAAAGAAAAATAAACATTTTCAAAAACATCTCTGGGTCATCATTTGTTTTTTCTATTCTTGACTTTATTCTGAGGCCCAACAAAATAATTTTAAGGGCCACTAATGGCCCACGGGCCTCCCTTTGATCACCCCTGTCATAAAACATAAAAAGTCTGATTTTATTTGCTTTTTCTTTTTTGTGTTTCTTGAATTTCTGAGTCGTGTTAAAGTTTATATTGGGTGTTTCTGAAGTGGTTCTTCTCTGGAGTTAATATTTGTTGTTTTCTTTGAGCCGCAGTTTAAATATTCTGAGATGAAAACGGTTGTTGCTGCTAGAGGGTTTATCTGGCCACCGTCTGCGTTAGCCGCGTGTCGAACAGAAGAGGAAATGTTTGTTTACCTCAGAGACATCTTGAGCTCTTCCTCTTCTCTTTCTGCTCAGACTGGCAGCGGCGGCTCATTATCTCCTTCCTGTTGTCATTCCGCACAGCGAGGAGAAGAAGAAGAAGAAAGGAGGCCATTAGCGCCGTGGCGCGCCGCTCTGTAATGAGAGCTGCTGTTGACTATATGCTAATCAAAGTTTCTGTTTAACTCAAAGCGTGGCCAAAGGAAACGGTTTGTTTCTGTTCATGTCAGCACAGAGGAAATGTTTGATCAGAACGAGTCCCAACCATCAGCCTCCACCTCCGTGCTCCAGCTAACCGCTCTGTTAGCTTTTATTCTAGCATGTAGCCTCTATGCTAACAGCATCGTTCATTCCTCTGGTATAAAAAATAAGGGTTTTAAAAGTCACTTTCTCCGGATTTTCACACAAAATCATCAAATTCTTGATTTTTTTTGTGTGTGAATTTTTCTGCAAAAAAGGCAAAAACATAAAATTTAAATGATGCTAACTTTGACCTGCAGGGGGCAGTGTTTATTTCTTCTACTGTTCTGCTGCCTCAGCCTTACTTGATTTTGAGTTACAGCTTGTGACTCTAACCTGAGTCACTTTTGCTTTTTCCTCATTTTTTCTTCTGTATGAAGAAATTTAATGAGAAAAAAAAATCTTACCAAATATTTCTAAATTATCAACACAAAATCTGAGATTTTAATCACAAAAAAATCACAAAAACAATTTGGAAATCCTGGAGGGACTGAAAAGTTTTTCATAAGAGCTGCTGAACAGAATATTGATGAAAATGTTGCAGATTATTTTCTTTATAAACAGCCTGTGGCAATAATAAATTTGAATCACAAAATCCATTTCATTTTTTTTGTTTTTACTTGTTAAATAAACACATTAATCACAGAATTTTTTAATCAACCAAAAGCAGTCAGATCTCTGCAACTTTTGCAGGTTTGACAGATAAAAAAAAAGCAAAAGTTTTCATTTTTTTTCTGTATTTTTAGCAACAGGAACTGAGACACAACAGTTTTCTTGTTTTATATGTGGGCGTTTCTGCATTTTAGTAAAAACTGCTGGAGGTTTTTGCTAAAAAGCAGAACTCTGGATAAATATTATTGTTTGTGGTGACAACTGCTGGCATAATTTATGAGTTTGTTATCATGATAGGCCCACTAACAATGAACTGATTCAGCAGGATACATTAGCTTGTTTTCAGTTAATAATGTTTTATATTTATAAAAACGTTCTCAGATTATTTCACTTATAATGAAACATTTTTCTCATGTTATAAGTGAAATAATATGCTTACGGAATTACAACTTTTTCATAAATATTAAAGCATTACTGACTTAAACTCATTTCTTTCTGAAAAGTTACTTTTAAGCTTGTTTTGTTTCGAGTGAACTGAGATATTTGTAGTAAAATCTGGGTAAAATTATCTGGTATGATTTTGTGTTTTTACAGTGCTTGAGCCTCAGCGAAAGATTAAATCCAGCAGCTTCGGTTTGTTGTCATAAATTCTGCTCATTTTACGTTGGATTTCATTTTAAAGCTAATTTTTCTGACTCTCTGTTCCAGCTCTGCTCCCAGGCTGGTGACCTTTGACCTCTGCACGCTGCTGACTGCCTCCTATTGTGTGTTTGTCCGCAGTTTGCTCGCAGTATTCCCGCGGTGTCTTCGCCATCTTCGGCCTGTACGACAAGCGGTCGGTGCACACGCTGACGTCGTTCTGCAGCGCGCTGCACATCTCCCTCATCACGCCCAGCTTCCCAACCGAGGGCGAGAGCCAGTTCGCCCTGCAGCTGCGGCCGTCCATCCGCCGCGCACTGCTCTCCCTGCTCGACCACTACGACTGGAAGAAGTTCGTCTTCCTGTACGACACGGACCGAGGTGAGATGGCTGCTTCTGGAAACACGTTCCTGTTTTCCAACGGGAAGCAAACGCAGCATGAGTCAGTTGGTCTGTTCCAGCGATTAGTCTGGTCCCAAACATCCAGCGTGATGCTTTTATGCTTTAAATGAATGAGAATGAATCTTTCACTCTGCTTTTAGTAAAGCATCAATAAGGAGCTTATTATGTGGTATAGGATGGGTGTCTATATTAAATATGTATAAATAATTAACGTGAGTTTTAAACATGATTCAATGTGGGAATAACTGAAGAGTTTGAACTGGTGGAAATCATAAGTTGTTATATTTTCCAACTGCTTCTTTTTGAACAAATCATATAAAACTGCATGTCAATCCATATGATTATTCACTTTTTTCTTTCTGCTTTTAGTTGGTGTCTGAAATTAAATAAATAAATAAACGTGCAGCTCTAAATGCACTGCTTACCATTTGCACTATAATTATAACCGTATAGCTCGTTTTTTTTGGTGGTTTTTCTAATCAAAATCACAGATTTTGTTGTTGCCTTTTAAAAATATTTGAAAGAAATTTTGCCGTATTTTTCCTCGTTAAATCACTGATAAAATTTACATGTAGAAGAAAAATATTAAGAAAAACTAAAATGGACTGGAAACATGAATGGGCTCTTTGCACCTCAGCTTCCGCGTTCGGGGTAAAGCGGCTCGATTGTTTCCGATCCAATACAAATATCATTTACATTAGGTGCTTGCAGTGCTTGGCCAAGGTTTGTACATCGATC
>NW_015113695.1:0-13648 GCF_001443285.1 Poecilia latipinna | reverse complement strand
CCACCTGCAGGTGGGAGATAAAATCGCGTAAACCCGATTTCTTTTTTGACAATTTCTGCTGAAATCTTGCAATAATCTTCAGTTAGTGTGTAAAAATATGGGGATCTGTTGATTTTGCGTAAATTTCCACAATCGTGGAATCATAAATTAATAATTCTAATAATTAAAATGATTAATAATAATAATAACAGCTTTCAGTGATGATGTTTCTGTTTTCATTTCAGATCATCAAACTCATTTGAAGATCAAGAGTAAAAACAAAAAGGCATTTTTTAAAAAGATTATTAAAAAGTAATTGCTCCCTGAATCAACGCGTTTAGGTTTGGTTGGCGTGTGATCTGCTACTCAACCGTTTTGAGATGGCTGAACAGCTTCTGCAAGGCCTTTGACTAGGCCACTCCAAAACCTTCTTTCTGGTTTTTGCCTCTCAGAGTTGAACTTTAATGTTTTTAAATGCAGATAAATCTTGGTGTCAGGATGTTTTATCTGTTCTTTTCTGGTTTTATGGTTTAATATCAAAGTGAAACCTCCGGAAAGCGTTTCTCGGTTCACACTTCTCTCCCTGCTGCCGGTTTGTTCGGATTCAGCGCACCGTGTCACATTTCCATTACAGCCAGAGCGGTGGCGGCGCCTGGCGGGCCGCTGCCTCCATCTCTGAGCTGATTGGCTGACGGGGCTGCGGCACCGACCCAATCTGCTCAGAAAACCCATTCCTGCCTCTGCGTCTCTTATCTGGGGGTCACGCATGCTTGACTGGGTAAAAAGCTTCTCTCTTCTCTCCGCTCAACAAAAGCCGCAGGAATCTGATCAAGTGTTCTGCAGAAATCCAACATGGCTTCCTGTTGGAGGCGGCGCCGCCTGGCAGAACGACGCAGCGGGACTTTAACGCAGATTCATCAGAAACTTTATAGTAATGACGCAAAGGCAGGAGAAGCAAAACGCAGCCAGAGCTGATCTAGATAATCCAGAAACAGAAACGGTTTGCTGTGCTGAGAGCCACAGAGCAGCCCCACATGATCAGATATTTTATCATAATATACAGGAAACAGGAAGTCTGAGGAGAGAAGAAATGTTTACTGAAGATGGACGATGGAGGGTTATAGAGGCACACTGAGAAGAAATATGAAACTATCAAAACAGAATCAAAATATGAGAATAAAGCTAGTAAGATGAGAATAAAGTGATGATGTTTAGAAAAAGGTATATAATTATCAAAATAAAGTTGAACTATGGGAATAAAGTCAATATTGTGAGAATAGTGATGATTATGAGATAAGTCACAATGATTGGATTTCGCATTACTTCAACTTTACTTTTGTAGTTTTATTATTTTTATTTTCTCCCGTTATAAATTAGAATGTTCTATTAATCCAGTAAAATCAGATTTTGATTTCATACTATGAACTGAATCATGGGAAGGCTGCTGGCAAAGATTACAGATCAAGGAAAGTTTGGTGGAATGAAAAACTGTGGTCGCAATAATGCGAATTCCATTGAGAGTATTGTGAAGTGTCTGACCTAGGAGGAAAAGCCATCCAGACATATATCTTTAAAACAGTTTTATTTCTTTTCCTGATCTGAATAACTATGAGGAAATGACAGATTAGAGAAAATAAAGTAAAAATAATCCAGATTAGACCGGAGAGCTCAGTTCAACCTTCTGCACAATCAAACATTTTAATTCTTCCATGGTCTCTTGCTTCAGTTTTGTTGTCGGTTTTTCTGTGTTTTGCAGAACCAGAATTTTTCTCCTGCTAATGCAGAATGATTCTGAGACATTTAGACGTGGAGACGTGTCTGATTCTCTGGAGTCTCTGTGGAAACTGGACAAAACGTTCTGAAAGGAGGACAAAATGAAACATGCAGCTTGGAAAGGAAGGAAAATGCAGGAAGCAAAGAATTATGGGAAATTTAAAAACAGATTTTACTGTAAAACTAAACAGAGAAAGAAAAGAGGTAGAGGTCAGAGGTTATTTATCCTGGAGTCGTTCAAATTCAGAAGTGCTTTAGTGTTCCCAAATGAAATTAAATGTTGATGTAAACCGAACCAGAGTACTCAAAGTCTTGTTGTCTATTCCTTATAAATATTAATAAATGCTTAAATCCTCCAGTGGAGGCATCGCTCATTAAATAATGAGCTTCGCTAACGCTAACACGTTACACCAACACATCATTTAGCAGAAGCTAATGCTAATGCGCTAACTTCAATTCAAATGATCTCTGTTCTTAAATGACTATAACCGCCAGTTGAATATATTTTAATATTGGTTTTATACGTTTCACATTTAAACATTTTTATTAATTTTCTTCTTGTTTTATTTTACTTCTGCCTTATTTGTGCTTAACAATTGCAGCAGTTGTAGGTTATTAATTAATTTATTTTTTTTTAATTTTGCATGTCTTTTCTGTCACTTGATGATTCATGTTGTCACATTCATGCCATTAAATGAAATGGTGAAGCTTATTCATAACGTTTCGTGTCAGGTAATAATCTGCATGTAGGAATAATATTTATCTCAACGTTTTGACAGCTTAAACTTTACTTTGAGGAACTAAAGCCGGTGCTTCTGAGATGACTGAACATTCTCAGCTGGTTCTGGTTTTCTCTGAGAAAATAAACCAAACAACCAGAAAGACCCAGAAATGAATAAGCTAACAGATTAAATGCCTGAAATCCCAGCAGCAGCAGTAGCTCTGTTTGTGGCGTGGTGACGAGGCTTCATGTCCCATTGCACGGCGCTCAGCCTGTCCGGCATAAAGAGGCCGGACAGGAAGTGCAGCGCAGCCTGGACCGGGCCGGCTGATTACCAGCTGATGAATGTGTGGCTGGAGGCTGCAGGAGGAACAGCAGCTGGCTGCAATCAGCATCAACCCGGCTCTGTCTGGGTGTCGGCCCACTGAAGCTAACGCTAACGCTAGCTCGGGCCGAGCAACTGCAACATGTGGGGAGAGAGAGAACATGTTGTCCTCCTGCTTCTGGTTTCTGGACAGCGTGGAGCCTTCATCACTGTATTGCAAGCTCATTTACCATATAACACCAGGGCAGAGAAGTCAGGAATATTTGTTTTAAAGGGCCAGTATCATGTGTTTTCTAGGCAAAGAGCGCCACCATATAGCATAACCAAGCCACCATGTCAACTTTCCACATTATAAAAATGCTGTATATCAAATATGACTTAAAAGAAATTTTACTTTCTAATTTAACGTTCTGAAATTGGGCTCTTTGAAAACTTCTGCTCTTTCTGAAGCTCCGCCCTTTTTTACGTTTTTACCAGCGTTGCTCTGAGCAGCAGCTCCTATAATGAGCTCAGCAGTTCCACCAGGCGTTTGCTAATTGGTGCTGGCTAGTCTGAAGGAGCTGAGTGGGGGAGGAGCTGTGCCTCGAAGGCAGAGCCAGGTCCAGCCAGCTGAATGGTTGCCTTAAAGGATTTCATAAACATGCATGGAAGAGTCAAAGCAACACTCCAGGAAGTGACATGATGGAAAGATTTAAAAAAACAGCACCACATTGTGATTTTCCTCCCACCAAACTTCACTATTTTAAACTTTGTGGGTCTTGTTCGGTGAGAGCAGATAGAGGCCAGGGTTCTTGTGTTTATTCCTGATTTTCTTCATCAAAAATCTATAATTTGAGTTTTTCCTGAGGCTCTCAGTTTAATATTTTGACTCCTCTAACAGAAGTATTGATTTTATTAAACTCTGTGAAGGTTTATAGATTGATGTTTGGTTTTTCTCATCTTGACTTGTTTCTTGTTTGATAATCCAGAAACTTTTCTGCGTTACTGAATCAGCCGATATTTGCTGCTCTCTAAATGCTGACAGGTTTCTGGTGCTTTCTTGGCTTCCTGCCTTCAGTTGCTGATTAATTTAACACTTTGACACGTCGTGTAATTTATGGATCTATTTGTTTTTCTTAGTTAATGTAAATTTAATGGTACCAGATCCTGGGTGAATTTCATGTCAAAGGTCTAATTATAATATATTTATTGAGCTGAATGTTGGAGTTTTTGGTTTGTCAGACGGTTAAATCTGGTTTTCTGACTGTCTGTTGCCATATTGTTGTTCAGTGATTACATGCAGACTCATTTGTTACAAACATCTTTAATTTTTACAGCTTTTACTGTTTCTGGGCTCAAACTGACATTCATATCCATTCCTCTCATTATTCAACATGTTTTCCTGTTCAGTCTCATCTTTATGTCTCATTTTTCTTTTCATTCCTGGTTTTTAGTCCTGTAATGTTTTTGTTTTCTTTCACTATTTTTATTTCTCTTTTATTTAATCTTTTTATATTTCTGCTACTTGTTTCAGTTTTTGTTCCATTTCCTTTTCTCATCCTCTTCATTTTCTTCTTAATGTCTCCACCTCACATTATTAGGTTTTTTTTTTCATTCTGCCTGTTTTCTTTTTTCCTTCATTTTCCCCCTTTTATCCATTTCTTTCCTTTTTATTTTTGATAATCTTTCATCTTTTCTCCCTTGTTCTCTGGCTTCCTTCCATTCGCTGCTGACTTTCCTAAAGATGTAATAAATAAAGAAGGAAATCAATCAGAAATTTAAAACTGAGACTCTAATATAGATCTATTTCACTGAATGTGATATAATTTGGCCATTTATCTTGCTAGTTTTGATAATTCTGGTTTACAGGTAATAAAAACCTAATAAATATTCTGAACTTCAGACCAAATATTCCTGATGTTTCCTGGTTTAGATCAAAAACTGTGAATTTAAACCAGGATTGATGGAAAATTATGTTGATGTTGGTTATCATGCTAATGTTAGCATCAGTAAGCTAACATTCTGAAACATACATTTTACTGTATTTCAGTTTTAGGTAACCTTAGCATGCTGACGCTAACTTTAGCATGCTGACGCTAACTTTAGCATGCTAACCAGGTTCATTAGTTCTTATTTTGATCATTTATATTTCATATTTAGTCTGTTGTATAATTATTTTTATTGACATTGATGGATTTTGAATGTGCAGCAGAGAGGAAGCAGCAATGTTTCTATCTTCAGCTTATTGCCTTTTAGCTTTAGCTTGTTGCTATCTGGTCATTAAATATTAACCAACTTCATTTTTTTTTTTTCTATTCTGCTAGAATTAATCAAAGGTAATATAAAAAAATTAAAATTGTCTGGAAACCTGCTGTTGTTTTAAATAAATCAGATACGTATAACTTTTACTTATATACAGTTTAATTTAATTTATTTGGTAGAGACATTGCACATAAGTTGGCATTTCTGAAATTGCATAATAATTATCCAAAATGTTGTTTTTCATCTGTTATATCTGGACAATACTTTGTCTTGCTAGAAACAAACAAAATGACTTAACTACACAAATTTTGTCAATAAATACCAAATAATGGAATAAAGCTGCAATCCTTTATCCAATAAGTTTTTCTCTCCACCACTACATAAAATAACCAGCAAACACTGATTATTTTCCCATTTATCATGTCTTTAAGAATTTATAAAATTTTACAGCTGCTAAAAATACTAAATTATTATGCATGAAAATGTCCCCAAAAAAAATCCCTCAGTGAGACTTAAAACAATTTTTTCTTGTTTTCAGCACAAAACCTCATTAATCTTCCCTTTCAACTGGAAACACTTCGCTCCCATCTGGGGGCTCGGCTGTAAAAAAGCCAAAATGCCACGAACCGCTTCCTCTCTGCAGGGACAAGTGTGTCTCTCTCTGTGTGTGTGTGTGTGTGTGTGTGTGTGTGTGTGTCTGTTTGTGTGTGTGTATGTGTGTGTGTGTGTCTTGGCACCAGCAGCCCTCTAATGGGCAGTGAAGGGCCGAGGAGGGATGGAGGTGTGCAGGCAGCCAGGTTGCCAGAGCGCAGGTTAAGCCACTAATTGGGAGCAAAGGGAGCCGGGTTGCCAGATTGTGATGGTCACCAGGAGGGGCCATTTAAGGGGGACATCTGTTCCTGCTGGAGCACGGCCGCCCTTGTGGCCGCCGTCATGGCCGCCCTGCGCCCAGATCTGCCTTCGGTCTGGAAACACTTCAGAGTTTGTTTTGGCTCCTTGAGGACGTCGAGATTCAACTCTGCAGTTCTAAACTTCGTTTCAGGTTCTGCTCAGAGCTGTTTGCTTCAGATCAGAGAGCGGATCCAGAGACGAGTCTGTAAAATAATACGGAGTCCAAACTTGAGATTAACAGAGATTTTTCCTGACTGTTGTTCAGCAGCATTAAAAAGCACCAACAGACTCTGGAATATTTAAAATAAACTTTAACACACATTTAATGGAGTAGAACATTCATCCAGATTATTAAGAATATTAAATGATGTCAACAGAACCGACTTCAATAGTCTGGAAAAATATTAGCTTTTAGAAAATCCCAGAAGTAGAAAATCATTGTAAAACTAAATTTATGACAAGAAAATATTCAGTTTTAAATCTTAAAACTGTTTCTCTAATAATAACTTCTAAATAAGAGAATCAATATAAACGGCTACTTACAGAATAAAGATAGCAACTTTATTTAAAATGAAACTTTAAAAAGCAGAAAAGCAAAACGAGTGGGAAAATCGTATTTGGGAAAGCTAAATACGCTAAACGTTTTTTCACAGTTAGCTGAAGTCCTAAAGTAAGAATTAGCTCTGCTATTGGCGCATTAGCCGATTAGCAGAAGACACAGTTACCGTTTTTGTTTTTTCTTTTTGTGAAAAACTGTCAAACTCTGAAGTCTTTACTGTGATAAACTAAACTAAAACCAGATCGATCAGTGGAATATTGATCGATAATCAGAGGGCGTTGTGAAGCATATTGGAGCCTGACTGTCTTCGTCCTGTGTGTGTGTGTGTGTGTGTGTGTGTGTGTGTGTGTGTGTGTGTCTCAGGGTACGCCATTCTGCAGGCCATCATGGAGAAAGCCGGACTGGATGACTGGCAGGTCAGCGCCATCTGTGTGGAAAACTTCAATGACGCCAACTACCGCCGCCTGCTGGAGGACCTGGAGCGCCGCGAGGAGAAGAAGTTCGTCATCGACCTGGAGGCCGAGAGGCTGCAGAACATGCTGGAGCAGGTGATCAATCAATCAATAAATCATAAAGCATGTTTCAGCAACACGGCAGTTTGTGAAAACAAAGCATCATAAACGCATCATACAGTCAGCAGCTGGGAAAACTAATAACAGATTTGACGTGTTGTTGAGTTCTATCGTTAAAGTGATTGATACAGATCAAATATCATGATCAATGTTTCAATTATTGTTCAAAGGAATCTAAACATATGGAGGTTTCAGCCTGGATTTAAAGCTGCAGGATGGAACTTTCATTAAAAATATTTTTGTGAAACTGTCCCCATGTTGTGACAGTTTGTAATAAGAGATAATCTGTGAAAAAGTCGACCTCTGCCTTCTCTGAGCTGCGAAGACTCTGCTGCAGCAATTAATGTGACTAAAGATAAACGCATGCATGAGTTTCTCACTCGTTCTAAACCTGAGATGCTCTTCAGGTGGTGGAAGGCCTACTTTGTAACCGTCTCTATGTGACTCTGAAGGTTCAGAGTTCAGCTGGTTTTTACCTTCTGGCTGCAGCTCTCAGGTTGCAGCGTTGCCTTCAGCTCTGCAGGGATTTAATGCGTCGTCATGCCAACATCTTCAAAGAGTGTTTCCCTCCCAGTCAGGCGGTACTGGGAGGACGCTGTACCTGCTAATTAGACCAGTTTGAACCTGGGAAACGTCTGTTTTCATCTCCAGTGATGGTCGCTGGCAGCAGCTCACTCAGAATCCGCTCCTCCCTCCACTTCCTCCTGCTCCTCTTCATCATTTCCGCCTCCATCTCTCTGCTGACTGCTTCTGCTGCCGACTCTCAGCCTAATCTGAAGTTTATTTATTTACATTTTTACCAATTATGTTAAAACTAGAGCTGTAACGTTTTTCTGTTTATTTGTGCTGCTGAACTCTCTCACTTCCATCAGTGAGTTGTTGATTAATGCTAAATGCTATTAGCATAAAAAACTTTTCATCCAAGGGATTTTATTTATTGATAAAAACGTCCCGGTTCTGTAGAAACATAAAAGCTATGAATGGCTGTTGAAAATGAGGCTCCTTTTTTTTATTGACTGAAGATGAAAACATGAATTAAAAACTGGAATAAACATTTTTTTTTCCATTCTGCTGCTTTTTATTTTTATTACCTTGAATAAAATTTCAGATTTTTTTTTCATTCATAATTTTCTTTAGCTTTGAACTGAACCAGTTCTGTTTAAAACCCTGGAAGGATTTTATTAAAGACTTTTTTTGTTTTCAGTTCAGGTCTGTGAAATGTTTCATGCAGTGAAAGAAATATTTCATTGGTTGAGGAAAATAATCTACTGCGTTAATAATTCCTGTAGCTTTCTTCTAAAGCACATCATCAGTTTTTATGTTTGATTTATTAGAGATTTCATGTTGCCCAAAAGCAACTTTTCAATAAAATGCTGCTTCCTAGATGTAAATAATGAGTTAAATTATCTTTTAGCAGAAGGAACCAATAACCAATATTAGCACATGTTTTCCCGCTTCAGTTTTCATCAGCTTTAAAACGCAGCCTGGATGCAGATGAGGGAGGTGAAAGGTTGACGGTTCAGTTTCCGAGGCAGAGCTCCTAATCCGGTTAATGACGAAGCTGCTGAGTCACTGCGGGATGCGGGTCAGCTTCCGGCGCCTCGTTAGCGTGGAGTCAGAGGTTCAGAGAGCAGTCAACAGGAAACGCATCACCACTGCAGTCCGGCTGAAGATCAGGACTGGAAACCAGACAGATAAAGTCTGTTTAATCAGACAGAAACCTTCCTTTGAGCTCCATCTGACACCAGTTCAGTTTAATCTGCTTTTACCCAACTCCAATCCGCTTTAACCCAACTCCAGTCCGCTCTAACCCAACTCCAGTCCGCTCTAACCCAACTCCAGTCCGCTCTAACCCAACTCCAGTCCGCTCTAACCCAACTCCAGTCCGCTCTAACCCAACTCCAGTCCGCTCTAACCCAACTCCAGTCCGCTTGTCTATAAAGTCCGGTTCGTTTTTTTGGAGTGTGAATACTAATCAAGTTCTGGTCCTCCAAACCTCGATCTGGGTGCGGTTGAAGTGAACTCTGGTTCGGTTTGAACACCAATTGCAAACGGAGATCGTTGCAAAAGCAGGAAATGGACTACAGGTTAGGGCATTCTGGGTAAATACAACCAAAACAAGCATGTTAGCCTAGCGCTAGCGAGAGAAATGGCTCGTAGTCTTTAGCCAAAGACTAAAGAGAAATCTCAGTCGACCTCTGTGGGGCACCGTTTGTAAAGGAGCAAAGTGAAACATTAACAGCAATAATCTGGGTTATTTGGCCTTCTATAAGAGAAAAAAATCTCTTGTAATCCTTTTTATTTTCGTTTCTTTTTCTCTTTTCTTGTTCAGCATTTCAGTTTAAAACAAAGGAAGAGCCTTTCCAGAGGTTTACCAATAGATCCACAGTGATGCCTGATGATGAGATCCACAGATCTCAGCCATTAAACGTGTTTTCCTCCCAGATTGTGATGTTCTGTAATCCTGTTAGATTAACTCGGCTTTGTCTTCCTCAGATTGTGAGTGTTGGGAAACATGTGAAGGGTTACCACTACATCATGGCCAACCTGGTGAGTCGGTCGCCTCCATCTTGGTTTTCCTCTCCAGGTAGTGTGACGGCGTGGAGTCGTCTGTAAACGCCACTGCTCTCGTCCTCTGCAGGGATTTAAGGATATCAACCTAGAGCGCTTCATGCATGGGGGCGCCAACGTCACCGGCTTCCAGCTGGTCAACTTCAGCAACCCCATGGTCATCAAGCTGATGCAGCGCTGGAACAAGCTGGACCAGAGGGAGTACCCGGGCTCCGACGCCCCACCCAAGGTACCAGAACCAGAACCACAACTAGAACTAGAATTAAAACCAGAACCAGGACTAGAACCAGAACCAATGACAGAGACCCTAAAACAGCTCAGAATAGGGAGAACTGAGTTTAAATCTCATTATTTAAGAATGATTTATTGCAGAGAATGTAATGAACTTGCCTTGACTAGGCCATAGACTTATCCTGACCTGCTCTAGGAAGCATTATAGGTCAGGTTTAAAGCTGAAATGTTTTAATTTCACTTTGAAGCTGAACTCTGATGTTTGTAAAATGGGGATGACTCAGCCGGTCGGAGATCTGAGGAGCGAAGTCAGAGAGGAAGAGCCGTCTGCGTGTCATCCTCCGCTGCTGCATGCAGCGATGTGACAGTCTGACCCACTTCCTGTTCAGCCGCGCACGGTTCAGGCACTGGGGCATCACGCCACGGCGGCCAGCAAACCTCCGCCCTGCAGCTCATCTCTGTGTCCAGCACAGATCTCTGCTTTAGACGCAGGAGCAGCAGAGAGGAGCCGAGTGCGTGCGTGCGTGCGTGTGTGTGTGTGATGTATTGGGCTGGGTGAAATTAAAAGTTTACACCAGTGTGATATCATCCACAGCGATGTGTGTGTGTGCGTGTGTTGATGAATTGCTCTCTCTCCTGGAAATCCACTCAGCCTAAATGAGTGGACTCCCCACTGAGACTCTGCGGTTAGACTGACACTAAGCTAACAAACAAACGCCAAGGCGACCACTGCCTCCGCCATCTTTACTCACTCAGATACATAAAAACAGCAACACTTCGGTCAAGCTCTTCTTATCGGCAGATAGAGACCTGATGAGATTAAATTTATTATTATTATTAAAATCCTAGAAATTTTAGAAGCATTTATGTCTCTGGATCTGAAGTAGGATTCCCACTCAGGCTGGAGTTTTCCTTCCGTCTAGCCATCAATTATAAAACCATTGGGCCCCAGAGCCCCTTTGGCCTCCTATGGGAGGTCAAAGGGGACAAAAAACATGCATGTATTCATTCATTACCTTTTGTCCTTTTGTCTTTTGTATTTCTCGCTTACCGTAAGTCCTGAAGGCACGTTTTTTCTCATCCAATACTTTTTTTTTTCACTTAATTGAATGGAATATTTTTCCTCACTTACTGTGTAGGCCCAATGACAAACAATAAATAAATAAATTAATAATAATAATAATTAATAATTGTACTCTGTTGTTTTTTTTTTTTGTTTTTGCTGATAAATGAGAAAAATGTATTTTTATTGCCCTTAAATATTTGGTAGAAAAACACAAATTGCTCAAATTTTGCACATTATTACTTTTTTATGCTCAGCTTCAGAAAAAAATGTTCCACAAGAAAAAAAAGGGAAGCTTAAAATATTTTAATATAATTCTTTTTTACTTGCACATGATTACATTTTTAAGACTTTTTGGGTCTTCAAAAGAAAAATAAAACATTTCAGACTAACGTATATAATCAGTCGGTGACCCATCTGTTGTTGAATTTCTTTGAATCACGGCTCAACGTGCTGCTTGTTGAGATGATTACCTGCTTCGTGTTGTCAGACAGGTTCCTCATCATGGCTGAGTTCATGATTTACGTTTCACTGGTTTTCCTTCATCATCGTTTTAAAACGGTTTTTTATTTTTACTCTGATTTTATCTGATTTTAAAATCATCTCTTCTCTAAGCATCTCTGTGGTGTGCTCCAAACAAACCGAAGCATTGCGCAGGTGTCTGGTTCACAGGGAGGTTTGTGTTGCTGAAGGTGTGATGGAAGCAGGTGCCAGGCTGTGATTGGTCGGGCAGCGGCAGGGGGCGGGGCTTAGCGCGCTTTGGAAGCCATAATGTTTCAGTGAGCAGCAGGCTAATGAATGGGGTTCAGCCCCGGCTGCAGGCAGAGTTAATAAACTCCCGCCAGCCGGGGTAATTAATGCCAGGCTGCTTCCCGGCTGGACAAAACGCTTCCCGTTACCCCCCCACAATCCCTCTATTAAACCCCTCCTCTCTATTACTCCTCAACCCCCAAAGCCAGGCTGCCGGTTCGTCTTTCACTCAATTACCTCTCTGCCCTGCCAGAGGTTAGTTTCAGGAGAATTTATGGCGCTTTAAGGGGAGCAACATTTTTACAGAGCAAATAATCAGAGGCAGCGGAGCGTCTTCAGGTCACAGATAAATGAGGGTAAATTGGTGAGTTTACCCCGGGGGCGGGGGCTCTGCTCTCGTCTTCCTCTCTGTTTCCAGGAAATAATGACTGGAGTCTCCTGCTCCCGTTACGTTGAAGAAACTCTGCACGTCCTCTGAAAACACCTGAACAGCAGAACATTAAACCTGTTGGGCTAAATCAGAGTTTAATTGGGCTCATTCCTCAGACCGGGTCGGGTCTCCTCCCGACTGCACTTACAAGGACTTTCATTTCATTCTGCCTGCTGAGTTTTAAATCGTTTTTAAAGTGTTTTAGCACCCGACAGTCAGTAGACTCGCTTTGACTTGCTCCATCTCCAGCTGCTGTGGTTCTCTTTCTCTCTGCTATGAGTCAAACCAACCAAACAACTTGTTCCCCTCCTCGCCTGTGGGGGCGCTGCACCAAGAACCACTGAAGAAGACGCAGAGTCCTTCCTTCTTCCCCAAATGGAAACAGAAATGGAGGTGTCAGATTTTAGCGGTTGTATTCGATCTGGGTTCGGTTGAAGTTAACTCTGGCTCCAAAAGCAGGAAGTGAACTGCAGCGCATGGCATTCTGGGTAAATACTACCAAAACAAACTTGCTAGCATATTGATAACAGGAGAAATTACTCGCCTTTTGCTAAAGATAAATCCTTCAACCGCTAAAGTCTGACGCCTCCATTTTGTTTTCATTTGTGAAGAAGGAATTTGCTCTCTGTGTCTTCAGAGGTTTTTCATGTCGTTTCCTTCAGTGGTTCTTGGTGCAGCGCCCCCACAGGCCAGGAGGGGAACAGGTTGCTCAACGGGTTTTGTTGGTTTGACTGAGAGCAGAGAGAAATGAACCACAGCAGCTGGAGATGGAGCAGATGATGAAGTTCTGGTTCCAGTAGAACCGGGTTTACTGGACCATCAGGAGGAAAATATCCTTAAACTCCAGACAGCCGGTCAGAAACAGACCTGGTTATCTGTTAACCCCTGCTTGTGTCTTGCAGTACACCTCTGCACTGACGTATGACGGCGTGATGGTGATGGCCGAGGCCTTCAGGACGCTGCGCAGTCGAAAGGTGGACCTGTCCCGACGGGGGAACGCCGGGGACTGCCTGGCGAACCCCGCCGCCCCCTGGAACCAGGGCAAAGAAATGGAGCGCACCCTGAAACAGGCGAGAGCAACACACCAGTGGACCCGGAGTTCATTTAGTCACCACCATGAACTGCTCCCATTTGGTCGCCTTCTAACCATAAAACTTCTGTTTTAATTGGATTTAATGTGACAAGCGGCACATAAATGTAAAGTGGAAGGAAAATAAAACATGACTCTCAACATTTTTCACAGAAAAACATCTGATGAAAAGTGATACCTGGTTTGAAAATGTACCTTTTGGTTGACATGCCTGGACACATTGTTCAAACGGCGATGCAAAGAGATAAACTACAACTGAATAAATTAATCGTAATCTAAAAAAATTTGTTTATTTCAGGAAATCAGTGGATTGGATTATGATGGAGACGGATTCATTCTTTGTCTTTATTTCTGTTTAGCTGCATGATGGCTGACATGATGATCTAGATTCACTGAAGATGTAAACAATACAAAACTGTAACATAAAGTCACAGATTTGGACAGAAATCGAC
>NW_015113694.1:215287-215523 GCF_001443285.1 Poecilia latipinna | reverse complement strand
CACCCTCACCACCATTCACCCCATCACCACCACCATTAATACCATCACCACCGACATTCACCCCATCACCACACAACACTGTGCTCTCATCCTTTCCTACATCTACACTCATTTCCACACTTTCCACTCCTGACACCTCAACAGTACCTTCCGCCTGCTCCTCAGCAGCGGGCTCCTCCGCCGCGGGTTCCCCCGCCGCTGCGGGTTCCGCCGCAGCCGCCGCGGGTTCCCCCGCC
>NW_015113694.1:205844-211047 GCF_001443285.1 Poecilia latipinna | reverse complement strand
CTAAAAAACAAATTAAGTACCAAAGCAAGACTGAATGTAGAATAAAAAGGGAAATAATACAAACTTTGTTTGTGCTCAAGTAATAGCACTACTTCAACATACTTTTACTCAAGTAAAAGTAAAAAGTATTTGCCATTGACATCTACTCAAGTACTGAGTAACTGATCAAATGATAAATTATTATATGTTTTAAAATTAAATAATCAGATGCACCAAAATATAAAAAACTAAGTGGAAATTTTGGTATTTTAAGGATGAAAATGACAAAAGTTAGTGTCTGTATGAATGTCTGGTGAATTTTTGGTTAAAACATGTTTGTTTTCCTTTCAGTGAGTAGAAAATCCAGACATTTTACTTAAGTAAGAGCAGAAATACTTCATAATAAAATTACTCAAGTAAAAGTCCAAAAAAAGTTTCTGTAGTAAATGTAACTAGTTACAACCCAACTCTGTAGGAACCTTTCAAAAAGGCTGGATACAAGATTAGGTTGAACCAGAGAAAAATAAATTTTCTGCTTCTGATTTCTTCTTCATTGATCACATTTCATAAAAATGATAAAACCACATAAAAGCCTGTGTTGTAGTTTGGCATTTGATTTTCCTCCATGTTCACATATTCAGTCTCTGTAAAATACACATTTCCTGAAAGAACTGAGATAAAAATCAATGAAGGTGGAGGAGAAATTCAGCGGAGATAAACCGGTTGAGCAGGCTGCGAGAACGGCCTGTGGCCCTGAAAACAGCAAGACCAATTCAGACACAAAGTGGTTTGAAATGGAAATGACCCAGAAGAATCAGCGTCCATGACAAAGGGCAGCCAGGGCAGAGATAAAGATGGATGGCTTTTTTATATGGGTGGTGAACGGCCTCGTTTTGAGCCGCAGCATCACATCTAGCAGGACGGACGTCACGATGCATCTCTGGAAACTACTTCCTGTTTTGTTTTATTACAGGCTGTTTGCAGATTCATGGTTCAAATGAATGCAGAAGGTTTTGGTTTGAAGATTACGGCTGAGGAAGGAAATTTCCCGTCTCTTCCCAAGGTGCTGATAGGATATCTAGCAGTATTTTGGGAAAAAGCAAATATTCCCAACTTTTGTTTGTTTGGTCAAAATAACCAACATCCTATTAGTTGATTAGAAGACAGACTAAATATAAAAAGTGGATAAATTTTTGTCTTATTGTTTATGAACAACACAAGCCAGAAAACGTCTATGAAGCCAATAGGTTGCTGGAAAACCGTAGAAACACGTTTAGTAGATAATTATTTGAAAAGTCTGGAAAAATTATTTTTAATGGCCTGTATGGAAAAGAATAGAATCCGTCCATCTTTTGATAAATCAGGCCATCACTGCCTCTAATGTTTAATGTTTTCATATTTCAAGCTCCATGTTAGTTATTCCAATATAAACTGACATTTTTTAGTCTTCTGGCTGAACGCCATAGTTTTCTGCTAACTTATTACATAATAAGTAAATATATTTACATTCTTTTAATGACTGGCAGACTGCAAAATTTTCTTCACTGGAGAGGATCCATTTGTTATTGATTTAAACTGCAGAAGCCTCTCTGGTTATCGGATGGCCTGAATCCAGTCATTAGCTGTTTAACTGCAGACGAGGCAGCAGCTTCGTATCTGTTGAACCCGACAGCAGAAAGGCCACGTGAAGCGGAGGAAGAGCTCTGCTGCTGGATTTAAGCCTCACAGGACAGTTAGCTCAGATGCTGCGTGCTCGTTTGGTCGCTTCACCGCTGTGTGTTCGGGGACATATGGACGAGCGCTGGGACAATGGCGCTCTTGTCATGCTGGGCTCAACAAAGAGGCCAAGAAAGGCTCGGACTGTTCTCGCTCACCATGCTTATGTGCATGTTTGTGAAGATGTGAGAAACTTTTTATGCAGCTACATTTTAAGTTTTTTATTATTATTATTTTACATGAAAACACAAATATTACTTTTTTAAAGAATCAGTTTATAGATAAGTCAAGCATTTGCGACATCCCTTCTGTTCTGCTGTGAACAGACTGCGAACCATAAAACTTAACAACCCCACAGTGGGATATTGCGTTGTATCTGCCTCTATAAAGCTGCCCCTCCCTCGTCTTCGTCTCCACCCAAAGCGCCCCGCTAACTGCCGTGGGAAGTGGCATTTCACAGTCACAGCCAAAGTTAAAGTAAACCACCATCATCGTCACGTGACGAACAAGGTGCAGACTTCAGGTTGAAGAAATGTCCTTCTGCTGTTGCTCCTCAAACATCTCACTCAGCCTCACCAGCAGCTTTTTCAAAGGTTTTCCTATTAGGGACGTGGATGAAAAACTTATAACACGATAAACATTTCTTATCAATCAGTATTAATAATTATTGATTCATATTTTCTTTTATATTTCTGAAATACCTCCAAACTGGTGGTGGGACCTTTCCTGTTTTATCCAGTTCTCACTACATGCCATCGTCTGCTATTTTTAAGCAAAACCTTAAACTGCTGCTGCGCAAGTTACTCAACAGGTTGTTGCTAGGTAACCAAAGAATGAGTGAGTTGCTAGGTAACCAAAGAATGAGTGAGTTGCTAGGTAACCAAAGAATGAGTGAGTTGATTCTACCAACCTAGCTGTGAGGAGTTTGAGCAGCTAATGTCTTTCCTTTGCCTCTGTTTGTAGTTTATGACACCGATGTCTGTTGCTCTGACAGAGAGGCAGTAACACCAAAAAGCTCCACCTGCAAAGTTATTTATATTAATCTCCTTGGCAGCTGGAAGGCCGTAGAGACACAGCTGCACCAAGCTTCCAGCACCCGTCTGTGGACTCGTTCCTCCAGCTCTTGCTGTCCTGCTGCAGATTGTAACTCCTTAGTTCATGTCAGTCAGTCTGTGTAACGACCTTTCAAGACAGTAGAAAGGCGCAATAAACACACAGCCCACCAAACAAAAAGGATGGTCTGATTGGTGTCATTAACGTCTCGAAGTCGATGATCAGACATTTACAGCTGAACTGTCCAGCTGTGAGTAGATGAGACCGTAGTGAGGCACTTTGTTCTGCTAGTAACATGCTAATATGCACAGCTAGACACAATGCAATCAGGAGATCATTTGTCAAGTACTCCACACTCGATTAGCAACACAGAGACATGATGTGCTGCAATGAAAGTTTGTCTCAGGAGCTCGTTCAGAAAGACTTAGAAATTCTCACCACATTGTTATGCCTCTGAAAAGATCCAGAAATAAGTGGAAGGCTTTAAGCATGACCGTACAAACCTGGCAATATAACCTAATCTGAACGTCCAGATCTCAGTAATTTACATTTATAATGATTTTTTTTTCCAAGAAATGTATTTATGTTTGGGTTTTTATTGCTGTTGTGTTTTTTTCTTATGTGTATTATCAAGGCAACATAATTTTATTTGTAGAGAACATTTCAGCAACAAGGTTATTTATTTGCTTGGTGCATGAATTGGTTCATTGTCAACTGGTGACATTGTAATGTAGAGCAGCATATCATCTGCATAGTTATGGTGACTAATCTGAACTGTGTACGTATGTAATTGAGTCACTCGCATCTTTGACAGATAAAACAAGGGGGAGGACGGTAATGGAGGTCAAAAATAATCTCCAGTTATAGAACTGCTGGTTAAATGACCCAAACTAGTTGAAGAATCTGTTCCCCTCCTTGCCTGTGGTGGCGCTGCACCAAGAACCACTGAAGAAGTTCTTTCGTGAAGAAGAACAAAAACAGAGTAGCGTCAGATTTTAGCAGTTGTAGGATTTCTCTTCCGTCTTTTGTAAAAAAAACAACAACAAAAAAACGAGCCATTTCTCTCGCTAGCATCAGACTTGCGGGTTTGCTTTGGTTGTATTTTCCCAGAATGCACTGCATCCAAAAGCTTCCTGCTTTTGAAGCTGTCTCCAGTCCACTTAGTGTTCACCTTTACATTCAAATTACACCAAAGTTCACTTCAACCGAACCAAGGCCAAGGTTTGTAGGTGGACCAGAGTTCGCATTCACACTTTCCCAAACGAACCAGACTTTCCAGGAAAACAAACTTAGTTCCGACGGGAGCGCCGGCGCTCCCATTTGCACCTATTTTCAAATGCCTGTAGAATTTGTACCACATAAGATAGATAGAGAAATATTTTTTTCTATAAAACTGTAGAAATAACACTTACTTTTCTGACAATCAACGTGTCCCAGAGCGCTGCATGTTTGCACAGACGAGTTCACAGATTTATAGTAACTAGAGGAACGCAAAGATGCAAGGCAAACCCAGATACATCATCCATCCCTATGATTTATAGATCGGTGGTAGCTTTAGCACACTAGCGCTCATTCAATAGTTAGATACACACAGACAACACAAACCAACATCACATAAACTCATACAGACACATTTATGGATCCAGAAAGTCTCAGAGTTGAGAGGTTTTATTCTTTGTGCGAAGCTTCGGAGCTTACTACCGTACCGCACTAGCTGTTGAGAACGAAGCCTCAGGATTGTTAAGAGCCGGATACGACAGTGGAGATGAAGCTTTATGGTGGTTGGATGTAAAGGGTTAAAATTATTTTAACAGGACCACGTTAAAGAAGTCTGGCGACCCATAGGCTTGTTTATTAGACCAAACGTTTGTTTGCATTACCTTCCAAATAAAAGCCTTTTTCTGTCCTACCTTCAGAAATGTAAATGTGCCGTTTTTGCTAAGTGCTCCTGAGATTTAAGCCTGACCTATTTCCTCTGATGAGATTAAGCTCTTTGCGTCTGATATGAAGGAATCCATGAATGTGCTGAAAAGCAGCTAATCTCTACTGTCAAGTATGGTGGAGAACATGTGATGCTGTGGGCCTGTTCCTCCTGCAAGAGTCGAACTGGTTCAACATATTTTTACTCAAGTAAAAGTAAAAATTTGCCGTCCAAGAAATTATTCAAGTAAGAGTAAAAAAGTCTACTCAAGTGAGTAACTGATGAAATTATCAATTGTTTAACATTTTAAAATGACATACTCTGACAAACCAAAATATAAAGTTAAGTTGAAATTTTGGTATTTTAAGGACCAAAATGACAATAAGTAACAAAAAAACAACAACATCAGGCAAAATAAAGTTTTTCCAAATCAGTTTCTTTTGTTATAAAACTTATGAAACTTTAACAAAAACTGCAGGTGTGTCTGTGCCTGGGTTTTTTTTTTTTTTTTTTTTTTTTTTTTTTTTTTTTTTT
>NW_015113694.1:197788-202734 GCF_001443285.1 Poecilia latipinna | reverse complement strand
TTTTTTTTTTTTTAAAAATTTTTGAAATTTTAAAAAAAATTGGGGGGGTGTTTTTGCCGGGGTTTTTTTTTTTTTTTTTTTTTTTTTTTTTTTTTTTTTGGTTAAAACATGTTTGTTTCTCATTCAGTTGGCAGAAAATCGAGAAATGTTACTCAAGTAAGCGTAGAGATACTTCATAATAAAATTACTCAAAGTACAGCATAGTAATAAAACTCCTAAAAGTAATTTTTTTCCAAGTAAATGTAATTTAATAAATGTAACTTGTAATCTGGACTAATGAAATATATATAATATGTAATAAAACTTGAGTTAATGTTTATATCCTGTATGCTAAGCAGAGCGCCAATACTGGAAGTAGAAATAAATGTGTCCTCAAATCCTCCCCCCGCCCAAACAGGCCAACAGTTACGCTGGTTTATGTAAGAAGAGTTTCAGTTGCTGCGTCACTCTGGCAGTGCAGACCACAACATCAGATGGGGGGCAACTGATTCATTATCCCGATCGATCAGAACAAATACAAGAACTGAGCGGGTGGAAGTGGTGGTAGAGGACTGGCACGGGTGCAGAAAGTGCAGATGAGGTTAGTAGAAAAAAGTTAAATAAGGGAAAGAAAGGCAGAAAGAAGGAAACAAAGGAGAAGTCTGTTACAAAACCAAGCGACCACAGGGAGGAAGCTGTACTGCATTACAGTTTTTAACCTGAGACACGCAAACGCACGCTCAACAGCAGCGCAGCGTATCAGTGAGGCGTTGTGATAAGGCACTTTTACAGTTTGCCTCTAAACGGTCAGTTTGTACAGTCATAAACAATCCCAAGATGAGACACATAAACCACAAGGGAAGAAAGCACCGCTTAAATAAACACACAAATCTTTGCTTTTAGGTGTAAAAATCTGGCAAAATGTTTGTAGTTTAAAAGAACTGAAATCGTTCTTCTGTCTGTGGGTGAAGATATGAATGTTTTTCAATTTTGATCTTCCTCTATTGTGGACCAAATAAACACGTTGCATTGTTATGATTGTATACTAAAGTTGTACAGTTGTTTTATTTGTTTAATCCTCTTTGTGTGTCTTTTTTCTCTAAATAAAACCAAAACAAGGACTTTTAATTTTAATTTTCTGTGGTCGGCATCTTGACCAACATCCTTCCAGTCTCACCAATTTATTAGTTTTACAGAGTTTAATATTCTCACCTACTTGAACAAATATTATCTTTTTAAAAAAATATTTTTGTTTCTTTCCATATTTCAGCTTAGCTTTATGTTGGATCCAAACAAATATAAAAGTAGTGTTTGATGGACTACCTGATATTTCTGATATTTTGAAGGTAGAATAAAATAATGAGATGAATCCTCACTGGATGAAGCCCAATCATGAACGGCCTTTTCAGAGTCTGTGTGAGGTTTTCATCGATCAGACCGATCCTAGTCTCAAGAACACTTTCTGATGGACTCGGGATTTTATTCCAGTTAAGACCACAACTGTGGAAATGTAACTAAGTTGCCAGCATGTTGTCTAGTGTATTTGTTATTTTCACTGGATGCAAAACATACCGATTAAAATCCAAACAACAACTCGACTTACTAATTACGCTGCCTGCCACACATCGCCTCGCCCTTCGACTCGCCCGCAGCGCTTTCAGTGGCTTTTGATTGGTTATTTCTTGCTCCTTCATAGATGAGCGTTGTTTACCTTGTGCAACGGATTATGTCGGTTATAAATGATCTGATAACATTAGACAGCATTTTCTTCCTGGTTTGTTTTTTTGATCACATTTTTTTTGTTCTGTTTTGTTGTCTTTTTGTAAAAACAAACCGACAGTTGATCAGTGTATACAGAGTTGAGTAGTAGCTACTTTTTCTTTCTCAGTTATATTTGCTTGTTTTTACTACACTTAACTTTTTACTTTTATTTGAGTAACTTTATTAAGTATTGCCACTCTTGAGTAAAATTTGTCAGTACTCAAGTAAAAGTGAGTAACTTCACTCAGTGAAGAACAAAGTTATTTGATCTAAGTTCACCAGACATTGAATAAGTTTTATATTTAAAAACTAATTTGGGAAAATGTTTCTTTTGCCTGATTTTTATATTTTTTTGTGGCTTATGTGAATTTCTGTCATTTTAGTCCTTTAAAATGCCAAAAAGTCCTCATAACTTCATGTTTTGTTCTGTCTGTAGACGTAATTTTGAAGTATTACATGATTGATGTTTTGATCAGATACTCACTACTTCAGTAACATTTATACCAAATACTTCTTTTACTCACTTGAGTAATTTCTTGATTGGCTATTTTTTACTTTTCTAAATGAGAACGCTGTTTGTTTTAGGCTAGATCAGGTTATTAAATGAAGAGCCTGTCAGAAACAGATTAACAGTAAATGTTTTCATTTATTGTTTAGCTTCTAATCTAACTGGTTTAGGAACTAAACCAGTTAGTTTAGCTTCTTTTCAGCTCACAAAGTAAAGCGACAGTAAAGTATGTTTAAATTGGCGACTAGCAAAGGTTTTGAGTCAACCATAAGGAGAAACTACCAGCTAATGTTTGCCATCCAGAGGAGAAACAGAGACTAACGCTCAAGTTTCACTCTGGTTGCTCCTTTAAATCCCAAAACTGCCTGAAGAAAAGCTCTTTGGGAGAAAACGAGATGCTTCCCACCCATCCTTGAAGGCGTCTTTAAAGCTAAATCCTTTCTGGGTTGAGCGCTGATGTGTTTTTTTTTCCTACTAACCCCATTTTGGCCTGAAGGCATTTCTAAACTTGAAGACGAACTTTGAACCCAAACTGACCAGATGTGGGCGGAGAACCCAAAAATTTTACACAAGTAAGAGCACAATATTTTCAGCAAGATGTAGGAAGTTGCCTCCTGCTGAAGTCACTGCTTTACGACAGTGTCGGCCATGTTGGATTCTTGGTAGTGTTTGTCGAGGAAATGTACAAGTCGGGATTTGGACTTCAGGATGGATTCCAGTTGATTTTCCCAAGTTTCTGCTTTTAAATTTTATTTTTACAAATATCTGGTAAAGCCACTCGATCTGTTATTAGGTTAAAATAAATTTTAATGCAAATAATGTCAGCTTGAGACAATAAAAGTGCTATATTAATGTTGAACCCAGCTCTTGAAACTATTGCACACTCATCTCAACCATGTTTCTGTTGCAGGATGGAAAACTAATAGAATTTTGTAGTTAATGACAAATCAATTTCTTATTAGCAATAAATATTATTAAGCTAACAATGATCCACTTACGTGAACATTGATTAAAAACACTAACAAAACATTCACCAACAAATATTTAACTGCAGCATTGGAGTTTATGACATAGAAATGGTCAAAAATGTAAATAAACCTTTATTACTGCTGATATTACTACAGTTTACAGACATGGCAGCCATATTGGATTTTGTGTCAGGGTTGGAGAGAAATCTGAACTTTCTTCTGGACAAGCTTTGAGTGTAAATGTCTGGACTTTTGGGGAACCAACTTTTCTCCAACTATTATCAGACTGAAAAGACTGTTTTGGGGGGAAATTTTCATTTTGAGGCAGCAGGAATAGGGGTCTCAAAACTTTCCAATATAAAGTTTTAAGAAAACTTAAACTTATTTCTCAAACTGAAGTTGCTTCAAGTAGTAATTACTTCTGTTAAAGACCCAATGTTATTCAAAAACTGTTTATTTTATGTATTTATAATTATTTTTGGTTGTTTTTTGCACCCGGTCTGAATTATTTTGATGCTTCTTTTATTTTGTTTTCATGTTGTTTATTCCTCTTGCAGAAAATAAACAACAGCTGAAACTTCCTTTGAATGGAGAATGTAAGATTTACGTTCAAATTTAAGTTGCAATTTGTCGCAGCTGCATGTCCGTCCTCTCTTAATCACAACTAAATACCATTTTCTACGTTTTTCTTTTCCCAAAAGGCAGAGAATATGTTTAGTCGAACTTGTTATTGACCTTTCAGCTGTATCGATCCAAAACAAAGATGGAGGACGGCCTGTTCAAAGAGGAATGCTGCTTCTTCTTCTTCTTTTTTGGTCATGAATGGGTAGAAAAGTAGCTTTATTCAGCTCCTTTCCCTCCTTGCTGTGCCAACCCTGCCCCCCAGCACACAATTACAATGCAGGACCCCACCCCCGCCAACACACACATCATTAACGCACATTAACACACAAACTCCCCGCCTGCCCCCTGAAGCATTCAGACAGGAGGGGGTGGGTTTCCCCAGCTACTTAAACAGATTCCAGCAGATGGTTGAGGAACTTTCCTGCACTGCACTGCAGTCAACGGACCGAGGCTTTATCAATCCAGAACCAGAAAACTTTTTAAAAAATCAACCCCGTCAAGACCTCTGGAACAAAAAAAACTTCTTCAAAACAAGCTGCAGAGTTCCTCCAAGCTGCCAGAAACTAGTTTAGTCTCCTGGAAATTGATCCGTTGCGGATCAGACATCAGGCTGCTTCACTTGGTGAAGAGCGTGGAGTGAATCATGCCGTCCGACTCCCTGACGCCTTTCCTGGAACTGGATGAGGAGTTCTGCAAGGTAAACAGGCCCATCCTTCTAATTTAATGTTTTATAGTCTTTAAATCAAACTGCTATTCAAAAACACATCATCTTACCAAGTGTGTTTACTTCAAATATCTTAGTGCACTTAACTAACTTACAAGTAACTTTTCAGCAAGATGTAGCAGCTTGTTTTAAGTCAATTATTCTTGAATATTGATGAGAAATGCAAGTTCCACTGGCCGATTATTTCCTTTATTACACTGGGAAAATATTATGTTGTTTGTGAAATAAACTGCCAGTCAAACTAGAACTTTTTCATCAATATTCAAGAATTATTGACTTAAGGCAAGTTCCTACGTCTTGCTGAAAAACTTACTTGAAAGTTAGTTTTTACTTAGATATTTGCACAAGAAAGTTAACAAAAATACTTGTTGAGATTTTGTGT
>NW_015113694.1:174979-193968 GCF_001443285.1 Poecilia latipinna | reverse complement strand
CAAAAACTCAAAATCCTGCCAAACTTTTTTCTCTAGTTTCATTTCACTTCAAATCAGACAAAACTGACTAATAAGCAACTTTTCTTCTAGAGATAGCAGCTTGTATGAAGTCAAAAAATTCCTTAATGTTGATTTAAGAACAATTACTAGTTCCACTGAAAGATTATTTCCCTTTTAACAAAGTGAAATAATGGGAACTAATAATCAATATTCCAGAACTATTGACTTAAAACAAGCTCCTGTATCTTACTGAAAAGTTACTTATTTCAGTGGATTAAGATATTTGCACTTTAAACTAGACCAAAAATACTTGGTAAGATTTTGTGTTTTTGGAGGGTGACACACATTGTACACTACAAAAATACAAAATCTTACCAAGTATTTTTGGTTTAGTTTCTAGTACAAATATCTTATTACACTTGAAATAAGACAAAACTAACTTACAAGTAACTGTGCAGCAAAATATAGGAGCTTCTATGTCAGATTAGGGCAGATTATTTGACTTAGTACATGGGGAAAATAGGTGTTTTAAGTGAAATAAACTGCCAGTAGAGCTAGGACTTTTTCATGAGTATGTAATGAATTTCAAGTGTAAATGCTGGATTATATGCTTTAAAACTAAAAGTTTGTTCTGGAAAGTTCAGTGTTTTTAGCATTAATGAGGCTTTTATTCATGATCCTTTCAGACTGATCTGTCTTTGGATTGCAGAAACACTAAATTTTAAGTATTTGTGTGCTTTTTGCAATTTTGCTGCGGCACCCTGGAGTTGCACAAACTTCACATCTTTTCTCTCTTTTTGTGTGTCAGAATTTCTGCGGCCTGGAGGCGACAGATGGCGCCTCCGGCGGCTCAATGTCTCGCAGTCAGAGAGTCCTGGGCTTCCAGAGACGCCACTCCCTCTGCCCTGTGACCCTGCCAAACTCCAAGTTCAACAGCGGCTGTGAGGCCGCGGAGCCGGCCTGCTGCTGGGGCCTCGGCCTGGCCTGCAGCCAGCAGTGGAGCCGGGCGCTGCCCCGCTCCTCCCTCAGTCACATCCCCTTCCGGGTCGACCGCTCGGTCAGCATGATCGAGGGGAACCTGCGGGAGGACAAAACGCTGTTGCCACCGCCGGGTCTGTCCATCAGCAAGCCACCGCCGCCGCACATCTCCAGCCGCTACAAAACGGAACTGTGCCGCACCTTCGAGGAGAGCGGCACCTGCAAGTACGGCGCCAAGTGCCAGTTCGCCCACGGCCTGGACGAGCTGAGGGGCCTCAGCAGGCACCCCAAGTACAAAACCGAGCCCTGCCGCACCTTCCACACCATCGGCTTCTGTCCGTACGGCGCCCGCTGCCACTTCATCCACAACGCCGACGAGGTGCAAGCCGCCGCGACCCACAGTCACAAGCCGCCATTGCTGCGGCACAGCCTCAGCTTTGCGGGCTTCTCCTCTTCTTCCCACATCTTCCAGCCGGTCCAGGAGCCTTCCTGCCTCCTCTTCACCCGGGCCTCCTCCGTCTCGCCGCCGCCCTCCTCCTCGGGGAGTCCGGAGCTGCTTTCGCCTCTCTTGCCTGAACCGGGGCCTCTCAAGCATTGCTCGTACCCGTTCTCCGGTATCGGCGACGGCGGAGACTCTTCTCTCTGCTTCTTCGCCTCCAGCAACCAGAACCTCCCGGTTCGGCTCCCCCAGCAGCCGCCGGCCTGCCTGAACAGCTTCCCCTCGCTGCAGCGCTGCTCCTCCGCCGACTCCCTCTCCGAGGAGGGCTACACCTCCTCCTGCTCCCTCAGCTCCTCCTCCAGCGGCACCGAGTCTCCCAGCTTCGAGGGTCGGCGACTCCCCATCTTCAGCCGCCTCTCCGTCTCAGACGAGTAGGGAGAAGTTTTGCTTTGAGGCTGAGTTCGATCAGGGGTGGTTTTAAATTTACAGAGTGTAACTTTTACAAAAAAAATAAAATAAAATGACGAGTATTAGGGCCAAATTAAAAAGATAATCCCCACTAGTAGACCTGCCATGAATGCTAGTGCTAATCATGACAGTTTTCCTAGAACTTTGCCATTAGCACATTTAGCAACATATACAAGTTGATTGACAGCGCTAAGACCCTCCTCCTAGCTCTGATTGGTTGTTTCTGACCGGGAGCGGTAGCATTGGGAGGAAGTGGGGAAGTTGAATCTCTTCACAGATTATCTCTCTCTTACATAGAACCAGGACATATTAGGGCCATAAAAAGAAAAAATCACATTATTACAACTTTATTCTTGTACGAGTTTATTCTTCTAATATTATTATTATATTCTCATAATTTTATGACCTTATTCTTCTAATTTTATTTTTAAAAATTCTTAGTAAGGTTCTAATCCGTTTTATGACTGAAAAACAGAATCAAGCTCCTCTTGCACTCTGAAGAAATGCAACGCTCCCATTAAAAAGCAACCAATCAGAGACAGGAAGAGGCTCTTAGCGCTGTCAATCATGTTGGTGTACCTGCTGCTAAATGCGCTAATAGTTGAGAAGTAACTTAGCATTACAGGAAAACCATTTATCTACCATCATTAGGGGCCATGCTAACTAGCATTAGCATTTATGACAAGCTCTGCAGCATAGCAGCGTGTACACCAGCATGATTGACAGCACTCTGGTTGTCTGTGGAGCTTGACTGTCTTCTTTCCACATATAATCTGTCTCATAACAAATATTTAAAAAATAAACATTTTTTTCTAGAAGTTACACGCGTCAGCTTTTAACCACGATGTCAGCAGATCCAGCCTTGAGAACGCGCCTATCTTTGTGCATATTGCATTTCTTCCACCCAAGCAGCTGTACTGTTGCTCAGTGTTTGTCGAGTTTTAGCTGACTCCCTTTCCTGTTTATTGTTTCATTGATTATTGGTCTTTAATTGTATTTTATGCCATTGTAACTGCTGTATACTGTTGTATACCTGTTAGTATAACTGGAGGGCACTCGACTCAGCATTCGTCTCCATGCTGTTCCTGATCAGTAGAAAGTTCTGTGTGAGAATTTTCTGTACCCTAATCTCAAGATTTTTTGTTCTTTTATTTTATTTTATTTTTTTTTATTTGTCTTCTCCGAGAAAGTGTGCGGACTTTATTTCTTAGTCCTCAGAAATCTGCCTGAAAAATCCCATTTAGTAGTCTCCAACTGTGTTTAATTGACCTCTTTCTTGTGCAAGTCTAACAGGATTTATTAGCTGTACGCCGTCACTGATTGATTAGTTTTTATGGTTGCATTGCTGTGGCCACATGATTGTATTTGTCAGCCATTTTTAAACTGTCTGACAATGATTCAGCTGAATTGCCTTAGCACAGATTGTAGGAAGCCTCTAGTTACCAAAGTTCCTCTAACATTCTCGTCCTGCTAACCCCTACGCTGCAAAAAAACTAAACCTTACCAAGTATTTTTGGTCTAGTTTCTAATGAATGCATCTTAGTCCACTTGAAATAAGAAAAAACTAACTTATAAGTAACTTTTCAGGGAGATACAGGTTGTTTTAAGTGAGTAATTTCTTAATATTCATGAAAAGTTGGTGAATTATTTAATTTATAACACAGGAAAATGTATTGCTATAGGTGAAATAATTACAGTCGTGCTTTTTCACCAATATTAAGGAATTATTTACTTAAAATAAGCTTATATATCTTACTGAAAAGTTAGTTTTAAGTTAGTTTTGTCTTGTATTGAGTGCATTTGTAACTACTTGTTAATATTTTGTGTTTTTGCAGTGTAGCTTTAGCTACAGCAGGTTTTATACAGTGTTATAACTATTAACATAGCCTAACATTTTTCTAGGACTATTTATTGCTTTTTGCATGTTTTATTTTTCTTGATTTGTGATTGTTTTTGGGGGGTTTTAAATAAGAAATTACGCTTTACTTTAGTGGTTCATGTTCTTTGCTTGGTTAACCGGAAGCTTTAATGGCAGGACTGATGGAGAGGCGGGGAAAGGAGGAAGCAAGCATTTTGGCATTCTTTATTTTTGGTTGCCTTATCAGCAGAGATCAAAACGTTCATTCTGCTCTCCTCTCCGTTAAACCTCCGACTGTAAGGACAAAATAAATCATCATTCAGCCGTTTAGCCGAAAGAAAATCCGTTTTTATGATTGTTAAAATGTAACCTGACATGCAGCGCCATCAAGACTGTGTTGGTTTCTTTATTGCTGTTGTATTATATTGTTGTATAGTAGATTTTTCAGAGTCGGCTCGATGACGATGCGTTTGTAGGTCGATTTCTGTTGCACACCAGCCAGCTGGCCCGGTTCTGACCGGCAGGCGAAATCATGCGAGTTCCAGGAAAATCAGGAAGTTTCATTCTGGTTTCCTCCTGAAATCATCTCAGCCGCCTGCCCTGATGAGGCCAGAGATGTTTCTTTTTTTTTTTAAAGAAAAGGAAAAACTTGTTAACTTAAGGTCCTATTTATTTTTCTTTGTAAGAGCAAAGCCTATATTGTGGTATTTGATATTGTTTTTTGTTTTTTTTTTACATAATTTAAGTGCATCTATTGTTTACATTCCAGCCGTTACTTGGATAACCTTCTTTATCTTAATATATATGTTCATCTTTATTTCAAAATAAAAGCCTTTTGCTAAATAAGAGTTTCTCACTCTGGTTTTTGTGTCATTCTGGTGTTTAACGTGCATTTGTGAATTATTAAGTTGGATAATGAACATCCAGTTTTGGTTTTAAATTCTGTTAAACTTGTTGAATTAAAAGGATGCACTTTGTTGGACTTTAGAGTTCAATAAAAATCAAATCAGCCACAGGGACTCCTAAGATTGTGCAGTAGGGCTACTATAAATAGTAAAAAAGGAGAAAGTATTCTTGAGATTAATCTCTATATAAATCTAATCTTTATAAAAAACAAAAATATTTCTGAGGTCCAAAAGTTGAAAATGTGCAATAAAAATCATAAGTTTTGAGATAAATCTTAGAAATATTCTAGATAAACTTAGAAATTTCTGAGCTCCAAAAGTTGATAATTTACAAGAAAAAAAAGAAGAAATTTTTAGATTCATCTTAAAAATTTCCTAGAAAAACCTTGGAAATTTCTGAGCTTCAAAATTAGATATATTTTCACTTTAGAAACTCAGAAAATTTCTAAAAGTCAAAAATTTTATACTTTTTGAGCTGAGGAACTTCTAATTTTTTTCTAGTAAATATGTGAAAGTAACTTCAAAATTTCTGATACTTTCCTCACAGGTTTTTTACTTTTGGAGCTCAGACTTTTCCAGCTTTTTTCTAGAAAATTTTAGAGATTAATGTAAAAATTTCTGAGCTTTTTGGTAGAAATGTATTCTTTTTCTATCAACAATGACCCTAAACTGCTGTCGTACATCATTTTCCATTTGTACTAAAACCCTCTGCATTTATCAACAAACTTGCCGCCACATTTTCTTATGTATTCTAGTTATTAGTGGGGGAAAAAATGGACAAAATCCATCAGACCTTGAAGAACATCAGAAACGTTATCGGCCAGTGAAAGCCTGATCTTTAGGAGAAAGCACTGATGTAAGAAAGATGCAGGTAAAACAAGAGATATCGTGAAAACCTGCAGCTCTAGATCTACATCTTTAAATCAGTTTTCATTCCCCAAAACCTGCTTCCACTCTTTAATTATCTCATTTTGAATAGAAAACATAAAAACCGATACACAGCTCAGCTTTATCGTGGGTCATGTTGGCTGTTATGTTATGAAAGAAAACTCTTGGTGGTAAAGTTTCTCCAAAATGTTCCCACAAGTATTTCAGTAACAAAAAACAACCAAAAGAAAACAAAACAAAAAAAAATGCTGCTTGTGCTTATGGGGGCCTTTTTTGGTCATCATCAGGGATTCAGACACACAAAAGAAACAAAGATTAACTATTTCCTCTCCATGGGTTCTGGTGGGATTCTCCCGCCCCCTGCCCCAGTTGGGCCACATGGTGTGGGAAGGGGAGTGAGTTTTGTTGGGACTCGTCCGGACGGACCAATTTGGTGCGAGTGACACTGGGGAGAATGTTTGGGCAACAGATGCCTGAACAAAGACTTTCCTCCACACAATGGGACACTGAGATACTTGTGACTGATTTCCACCTATTCACACAAAGTGGAGCAGAAGTTGAGATCCTCCCCTCTGTCTCTCTCGCTGTTTGTTTTGTTTGTGTCACTTTGAAAACCTGACACTAGCAGCCTGAAAATTTCCTGCTGACACTGACTTCTTTAGAAGCTGAAAGTACTCTTGCAGTGTTTTCACACCTGATAGTCTGGTACACTTGGTTCGATTGGCGACCAAAGTTACTACATTTGTTACATTTTCAGCTGGTGCCGTTAAACGAACTAGTCGATTTGAAAAACCTGTTCCCCTCCTCGCCTGTGGGGGCGCTGCACCAAGATCGACTGAAGGAAACAACACGAAAACCTCTGAAGAAGACACTGAGCGCAGCTTCCTTCGTGAAATGTAAACAAAAAAGGAGCAGTGTCAGATTTTAGCAGTTGTAGGATTTCTCTCTTGTCATTTGACTCAACGTTTGTTTCTGTTGTACTTACCCACAATGCCCTGCTCTATAGTCCACTTCCTGGTTTTGGAGCGGTCTACAGTCTGCTTGGCGTCCACATCTGCATTCAAACCACACCAGAGTTCACTTCAATCGAACTTAGACTGAAGTTTGTAGGTTAGAGTTTGGTTTTTTGGTCTGAATCAGAATTCGATTACGCGTTCACATCTCTCCAAATGAACCACACTTTCTGGGCGACCTTTCGATTGAAGCGGACTAAGCGGTCATGTTTGTTGCAATTTAGGCCACCAATCAAACTAAGTCTACAAGACTATCAGGAATGAAAACATGGTACTTTAAAACTAGACCTGTTTTGCCTCCATTTTTGTTCACATTTTGTGAAGAAGGAAGTCGCACTCAGTGTCTTCTTCTGAGGCTTTCATGTAATTTCCTTCAGTGGTTCTTGGTGCAGTGCCCCCACAGGCAAGGAGGGGAACGGGTTTTTAAAACGGTTTGTTTTGTTTAACACAATGCAGTGAAAAAGAGAACGCAGCAGCTGAAAATGTAACAAATGTAGCACTTTTAGTCCCAACTTTCACTGAGTCTACTGGACTGTCAGGTGAAACAACTGTTGAAATAAAATTAGATCTGTCAGAAACCTCAATGAGCATTGACCTGACAGCTGCCTCAAATTGTGGGAGAATATAAAATGTTTTACATCCATCACAGTAAGAAGAGGCAGATAGGACCCTATGTGTGTGTGAGACAGAAAATAAGTGTGTGTTGGCATTCATCTGTGGTCAAGCCAAAGATTTCATCGTGGTGAATGAATAACAGCAGAGTGAAGAAGAAGGAGTTGGTTCTCACAACCCCCATGGCTGCTCACCATTTAGTGTGTGTGTGTGTGTGTGTGTGTGTGTGTGTGTGTGTGTGTGTGTGTGTGTGTGTAAGACCTTTAAAAGGCCAAGGGCCATCCCCGAACCCTCCCGCTCCTCTTGGTGTGACTCCCTCCCCTCGCTTTCCCTTTTCAGTCTAACATCTGTATGCTAATGGGAATGGGCCGGATTCACCCTGGGAGCGCGGGTGAGGGGCGGCCTCCGTGTGTGTGTGTGTGTGTGTGTGTGTGTGTGGATAAAGTGATTTGGGAGAATTGAGCAGCGGGAAAATGTTTCCCGGGTTCCAAAAAGAGGGAAACCTTCAGTTTAGAGGAAGTTTGGGCTGAAATTTTAGAGTTCTGGGTGAATAAATGGTGTAAATGTAACTGGATTGCAAATATCTACACACACTATCAATCGGACCAAAGGAACATACCGTTTAGCCCAGAGGAGTCCAAATGTTTTGTCACTTGGGCCAAAATTGTCAAGTTAAGAAAACTCAAAGGCCACATTGTTTTTAAATTAAAATTGAAAAGATTTATTTCTTAAGACATTTGTTTAGAGTTGCTTTTTAACCATAATAAATGGAATATTTACCAACATATTTGATGATGACTTTAATGATGGCACTTAAAGTATAATATCTGTTATTGGTTTTCACAACTGTTGTCTATATGATGTGTTCATGGCTTTTCACCATGCAAAGCACCGTGAAATACCATGTTGCTGTGCTACACAAACAAACTTGATTGATTTTTTTTCTTTCTCTTCAATAATATAGCAAATAAACAATATTTTAATAAAGCAAAGTAGTTTAATTAATGTAGAAAATGAATCTGTAAATCATTGTTGATACAAAATATAAACAGAGTCTTGCAGAGTTGCTGTATTAAATGACAGGCAAATATTTTTCAAAACTTTTTAGGATTTATATTTGTAGATCAAAGGTTGGGCAGTGCTTGCTAGTTTTAACAAAATGTAATCAATGAAAACAGAAACATTAGGAAACATCTTTATTGTATGCTTAAGAAGATTTTATTTGCCTGTGAAAATCTTGAATTAATCACAAATTCGCTGTATTGTTGAATTGTAGGCCAAAGAAAATCACCCAGAGGGCCGTAAATGGCCCCCAGGCCACACTTTGAACATCCATGCTGCTTGAAAACAAGCAGCATTCGAGCAAACTTGCAGAAAACTTGACTTACAAGCAGACAATATAACTGTCAGAAACAAACAAATAATCCAAAATTATTCAAAATAATTTAATTGTTTTATATATCTGTTACATGTTTGGTTTTAAATGCGGCATATAATACTGCAGAAATTGGGTATACATTTATTTAATCATAACTGTTTATCGTTGAATTTATTAATGTTGTTTACTTAAATAAAATAGCAAAAATTAAAAGAATTGCTGGGAAACGAACCCTATACGTTACCCTGACAACCGTCTCCATGGCGATTGGTGAGTTTGGCTTCCTCCTGTTCCTCTAATCCTCCTTCAGGTTTTGGCTTATCTCTTGTGTTGTGAACTCTTTTGACAGGATGTTGTTGCTTTTCAGCAACTAGTAGATGCAAATAAAACGATCAGATTCAACTGCAGAGCTGTTATGTGCTCAACAGGTGAAGGAATAACAAAGGAATAATCCTAATCTGCGCATGAAAAAGCCTTTAGGTAAATCGTGCAGTTACATTTAAGCCCCGGAAGAGGCAAGTTTTACATCTGAAAAGCCCTAAAAACATCTACTCCTATTTAGATACAAATGTATTCAGGTTTTATTTCAGATGATGTAGTTTAAAATGGATGCCCAGCTGCAGCAAGAAATTCAAATTCAAAGATAATTTATTGATTCTAAAGAGAAATTAAATAACTAAATAATCAAATTACAAACAATAGTGTTATGTTATTTTATAATCTGTATAAAAACCAAATTATTCCTGTATTAGTTTATTTTTCTTAGTTTAGGGTGATAATTTTATTTTCCTTTAACCTTAGTTTATTGACATTAACATCATAATATTCAGTAGGCATCTTAGAGCACATAATTAAATGTGTGTCATTAAAAAAATGACAGCATAAACTTTCTTTTTCAATAGTGGTGTTCAAAAATGGCAAAAAACGAACAAATAAAACAACAACAACAAAAAACCCCAGCATATCTATAAAGAGAGTTGGCGACATCTAGTGAACGTTTGAGTGAATAACAAGAAAAGACAGTATGGGTTGTAAACAGAGAGGTCTCACAATATTTACTTTGTTAAAATTAAATTACATAAATATTACATTTCTTTTGTATTTTTAAATAACATAATTTATGTGCCGAGGTTAACGCATTCCTGTGCTGCAGTTTCTCTCTGTCGCAGCCAGAGGGCAAAAAACACAAAACGTCACTTAACGTCCTGATAAGTGAAATAATCTGCCAGTGGAACTAATCATTATTGAGGAATTATTGACAAGCTCCTATATCTTGCTGATAAGTTACTTATGAGTTGCTCTGGTCTCATTTCAAGGCGCTCTAGGAACTAGACCAAAAATACTTGGAAAGGTTTTGTGTTTTTGCAGCGCACTTGCAAATTAATTTAAGATTCACGTTTCTTTCATCTCCAGGTTTCATCAGAACCGGCTTACATCCATCCAGAATCTCAGCGTCCAGAAGCTCATAAGGCGATCCTGAGGCAGCAACATAGACATAGACAAAATAGACAGATCATATATATTATTGTCATTCAACTGTACATTTAAAATGTACAAATCGAAAGAAATTTCGTTGCAAGGCTCCAATAAAAATAAGTAATAATAAAAGGATCAATATAAATGTATATAACGATAAACTATATATGACATCCTCCTAATGTAAAACATTTTATTTCAACTTGATGGAATAAACGTATATGACTTGTTTTGTTGCATTCTCATCCATAAAGCATAAACTCTTCGCTGTCAATTGCTGTGTTTCCATCAAGAATAAAATTGCGCAAATTGAAAGTACGAAAATAATTTCACTTAATCTAAAGATTCCAATTTCGGAAAGGCACTTGTTTTTTGGAAAAGGTTTTATCGCTACGATAAGGTTTTTTCAGCGGTATCGACATTAACACAACCCTTTCTCGCCATATCGAGTCACGTGATCAACAGCCGAAACGCCGAAGAAGAAGAAGAAGAAGACAGGAAGTGGTAAGAGGACCGCGGTTTGTGCAGTGTGCAGCTCACAGCACCGCACGGTTAATTAAAAGTTGTGTATCATTCTAAAGTGTAGAATATATCGCTAATCTGTAAAATGTCCGACTACAATTTCTCCAAAACGCCGCATACGTAACCGCTCCCAAGTAGGCGGGGCTTGTCGCTCCGCTGACAAGACGCCGATAGCTAACAGCCGATCTGCGCTAGCGCCATGACTGGATTATTTAAATATCTTACATCCGTTGCGAACTTGTGTTTTTCGACATTAGCGGAATATCGACAAAGATTTTCGCACATCTGTAATGGAAACGCAGCTCATTCTTGCATTATGTCAGCGTCTGTCGTGTTATCAGTGTGTGACTGTGGGTGTCTAATTACAAGCTAACCTCTATTCGGGACTTCATCACCCCCCAGTGACTCTCTCTCTTTCTGCAGCAGGGATCAGTGGCAGTGAATGAGCAGCTCGCTGTGTAGCTGATAACATGAGCAGGACAGAAGGTCGGAGTCGTTTATCCCTGATGTATCTGAGGTTTTGCATGAACAAAACAAGGAAGTTATATCTGAGGAACACATCTGGAAAGGATTTACAACAAGATTGATTCCCTGCATCAAAATGTGCGTCTGAAACCGGACCAACACTGGAAGAAAAGTGAATTTAACAGATATCAAATCAAAAACGGTGAGAATAAAATAATTTATTTAACTTTGTGTGTGTTTATTCAACGCTCTCTAGCTGAAATTTATTTTTGTAACTAATTTGAACATCAGTAATATTGCAAATTGCAGAATAATAAATTTCCTGGCTTGACCAGGGGAAGTAGTCCCAGGGCCTGAGTTTTTGCGGCCCCAAATATTGATTGATTGATTTATTTTCACAAATAATTGTTTTACTACTAAAGGATTAATCGTTATTAATTGATTATTTAAATAATTGTCAACTAGTTTAGTTGATAATTAATTATTAACTTTAGTATAAAGCTTGAAAAAGTTAATTTGTGGGAAAAAACAACATTTAGAGTAGTGGTTAAGCCACTATACATTTTGCACTTAACCTGTTGGTCTCAGGTTGTGAGAGGACCCAAATTTGGGTCCTCTAGTGACAGACAGGTTAAGATGAAAACATTTTTGTCTGTAAATATGTTGTAGTCAAAACTTATATTCTCAGCTTCACCTTTTAAAAATAAGTAGACAATAAAATATTTATTTTCTCATTTTACAAAGGAACTTAATTATTTGTTTATATTCATTTCAAATGTATTTCTAACATTGTTGAAGAAGGCTTAAGTGGTTAAATTAAAAATTAAATGATTAAATGAAATTATTTTTTTAAAATAATCCAGTAAATCATTTAATAGTAGGGGTTATTGATTGAATAATTGATTACTAAAATAATTGTTTTGCAGCTCTATACTTTACATAAAACTTATTGATGTATATCAATTCAACTGTTTTAATAATGTTAGATTAACATCATATAATTGCTTTTATGAACAATACAAGAACTTAAAACAATAAGATTGAAGATTATAAAGCTATAACACACATTTTTGGAAACAACGTGGAAATCTGCCACACGTTTTTCAGAGATGTTTTTTGTTGTAACATTCCTTGAATTCAAGAGTTTATTTGGTATTTGGTAAAGTGTATGACTTGAGTTTAGACAAAAGGTTTCACCCAAATAATGCTTTTTAAGACAGCTGTCCCCAATACTGACCCAAAGTATGTAAACTTTTGAATTCAAGGAAAGTTACAAAAACAATATGTAAAAAAGGTTATCACTAAGTTTTTACATTGAGGTAATAGAAATAATTTGCGTAATTCCAACTAACCTAAAACAAGAGAAGCTTGTTTGGATTTATCTTCAGACAATGTGAAAAAAATGTGTGCGTATTTTATTTGCTGTATATAAATATCTGGTCTTAGTTATGGATATATGCGCTAACATCAGTCTCATTGTGCACAGAGATTGTTGGCTCTGTGTCAGAGTACAGGAATGATTCTCAGATGGTTCAGACATTAGTTTTTGTTTTTTTCCTCGAATGGCTGAATGCACTGGTCTGACTTCAATAGTTTTTTTAGGTGCAATATTGAGAAATCAGGTCACATTTTCTACCAAATTGGTCACATGCTGGACAGCTGATTACCAAGAGCAACTCCTTAAAAAATACCAGTCACTAAGTCACTTAAACTGGCTTTAATAAACGTTAAATTAATAATTTTTGATTACTTAGCATAATATTGATATAAGATATTAATTTATTTCCTTGCTTTTTTGTTTTTTCACACATTCCAAGGGCAGCAATGATAATGGAAGATCTTCTGAATGCATCTATTTCTCTTTTTCCCCAATATGGCTTTTTGCCAATCCTTTCCATTAGGGATGCCCTGAAGTCCCTGCAACCAACAGCATTTGGATCAATATTTCAAAGCCCCATTAAACAAAAGAATAACCCAATATTTGGAATTATCAAAATTAAATAGTTAGAATGGACTTTTTACTTTCCATGTTTTATTTGTTATAGCCCAGATATGTCTGAGTTATATTTGGTCAAGCTAACTCAACATATTATGGAAATAATCCATCATTTCTAAGTGTGTGATAAATTAAAGTAAAAGTAAAAAAGGGTGGTTACTGAATAAATAAAATCATACTTTGTGGTGTACTTAAAATTTATATACAGTATATCTTAATCAGGTTTTTAATCCAAGTTTTTACAATTTTCCATGACAAACGTCCAGAATAATTAGTCAGATTTATATAACATGGAACTGTGATAACATTTCAGTGTAATTACTTAAAGTTTCTGACAGTTTTGGCCTCTGTGACACAAATAAGAACAATTTGAGAATAACTTTAGCTAAAAACGTAGCAACCAGTGCAGGAAGTTCAAACACACATCAGCCAAATTCACAGTTGAACCAAAGTTTGACTCAGTCAGTCACCGGAGTCTTAGTACTTTATTCTAAATTATTTTTTTGGAAGTTTTGGTAGATGAATATTAATTATAACATGTTAAATAATATTAAATAATTAGTTTGTGTTTTGGAAGAAAAGAGTGCAAAAATCTAGCCAAAATAAATCAGTGTAAGAACTGAATTTGAAGCTATTAAGCTGCTTTTATGTAAATGTTTTGCACCCGGCAGTTAATGCAAAACTGAGACAAGACATGAAAAATTAAAAACCCCTGGAAATATTATATTTATTGGTTTGCATTTGAACTTTTCTAGTAACCGTTTATAATCTTCACATCTATTCCTGCTGCTGTGTTTTAATTTTAGAGTCTAACATCTGATATGTGTTGACAAACAGGGCATGACTGCACCCAACCTTTGTCCCAGACCTCTGCAGGGGTAATTAGCCGCTGAAATATTGATGGGAGGGTGTAAGTGGAACACAGAGGGGCATTTTGTTTAGATATGTGTGTGCTGGGCATGCGTTTCAAAGAATGAGATTTTACACTGTTTCACTTTATAATATCATGTAAAAAGATTAAAAACCAGCAGGAGGTTTGCTGTTGGCTAATGTTCTGCTTATTACGACACTTTTAAATGTAATAATTTTGTATAAAAACACCTGTTAGTATTTTTTCTATGCTGCTTACTCGCGGAAAAACTACAAAAAGCTGAAAAAAAATTACAAATTACACCATATGGAACAATTAGGTAGTTCAACTTTAAAACACAGTTTCAATTAAACAGCTTTGGAAAAGTATTTTTGACCAGAAATAACCTAAACAATTAAAACTCTTTACATTCAGTTAAATGTAATACAAAATGCATTGCAGGGGCTAAAATATTCAACTATAGGAAAATAAAATGATTATTATTGTTAGACATAATGAAATTACATAAAATGTCCATGTGAGCAATAAAGTGATATAAAATGTTCAGGAGAAATACTACAAAATATACTTTAACAGTACATAAACATAGAACTCTGTTACATTTATTTTACAATAAAATCTAAATAATTGCTGAAATATTATTAACGGTATTTAAAACATATTGAAAATGCAAATTATGCCATGAAAAATAAAATGTAAGATTTGATGAATGGATATATAGTAAATAAAATAACTTAAAATACAGATGAAAATAAGACTTTAATTAAAATCCAGGCTAAAAGGACTGATTTCTGAGTCATCGTGCATGGTGGAGGAGGAGTGGTGATCAGGGCTTGTTTTACAACCACCGGATCTGGATTGGTGGACATTATCATAAAGTCCATAAACTGGAGCAGAATCCGTCTGAAACTGGGTCGTAAAGCAGAATGATCCAAATCCTTTCATGATTCATTCTTTGTTTTTTTATCTTCCAAAATGTTTGCGCTTTAAGGCAGCCATGATTACAAACTCTTCTTCTTTGGCGACTTTCGTCATTTCCGGAAATGCGACAAAAACAAACAAAAAAGTTTATATTACTTTGTTTTTAAATGAAGTCATACAGAGTTTTATTATTTGTGGATCCTTGCTCTGTCATTTGAATGTTTATTAAGCTCTCGGCGCATAATTTTCCTCCCGTAATTCGCTGTGAAAAAGCACCGTCACTCTTCACAGCATCAGGGCTGAAATGTGATGCGGAGGGACGTATTTAAGTTTTGTCAGCTGTTTGTACGACAGCTGTAACTGAAGCTGCTTTGCCTTCAAAATCTGCAGCTAAAACACAAAGGCTGATGAGGCTGAGATGTCACAGCTGCCACGCGTCGAAAAGTCAAACGTTCAAACCTCATGGATCATGAGCAGAGGATGAATAATTTACACCGGCTACGGCTAATTCCTGTACACAAACGCATGCATGACGTAAAAAAATCAGGCCAAGCTTTATTATTTTTTAAATCAACATGTGTGCATTGGAAAACAGTTAATATATATATATATTTTTTTTTCTGTTATTCTCCTTTTAAGGGTCGTCTGATGTCCGGTCCAGAGGACAAAAACCAGAACCATGGTTATTTTACAGCAGGTAAATACGCATCAGCCACACCTGAATAAACCTGCAGGAACTTAAAACATTAATCCATAAACATTTATATCAAATCTGTTATATTGCAAGAAGAGGAAGTATCCTTGTTGTCACATTATAATAAATACTTTTATTGCATTTTACAGGGATTTTATGTGATAGAAAAATATAATGATATATTTTCATTTTTTAATAATTAAAAATCTGGAAAGTGTGGCATTCTTTTATATTTAACCCTTTTGTATGAAAGCATTTAGCTGCCAGAGAAATTTAGGCTGCGTATGTCGTTATAACGAGATTCAAACTTGTGAAAATGACAAGCTTTTTCCTTATAACAAATGGAGTTTTATATCTTGTTAAAACAAGAAAGTTTCTCATTAGCTTGTCATTTTAATAAGATAAGCTTTATATCTTATTATGAGAAACGTTCATGTTATAGAAAAATATAAAAGCTGCAGAAATGAGAAACTGTTAAAACAGACAAGTTTTATATCTTTATAGGTTTACAAGTTCCTCATTAGTTTCTCATTTCAGTGAGACAAGTTTTATATCTTGCTATGCCAAACTTTTACATTATAATGAGATCCAAAAGTTGTTAGAATAAGACACTTTTTGTTAGAACAAGATGGATTACATACCTTGTTAAAACGGGAAAGTTTCTCATTTAACAAGATGAATTTCATATGAACATAAGCAGGTGGTTGCACTAGATTTTATTTAGCGGTAGCAGAGTGAAGTGGGTTGAATTCAAATGGACTTTTCATCATTTCATTTTTGTGTAAATCCATAAATGATGCTTCTTTTGATGGGGATGAATGCTGAATGCTTGCTTGTGTGCGTGTAAAGTCCTGTGCTGTCGGCTCCTCTGTGCTGCCTTGTTGAACTCGTCTGCTTTTCTGATCCACTAATGAACGCTGACAGCATTTCCCCCTGCAGCGGGGGAGCCGAGGGGGCGGCCTAATAAAACAAACAAACTGACACAGTTAGCTCAGTTTGTTTCTTTACACACAAATTGATCCAAACTGTTCAGCTGCAATACAACTGTAGGAGGAAAGGTGTGTTTTATAAACGGTGCTAAGCTTGATTTTTACGACTCTCACGGTGCTGGAGGTTTTGGATGCTGAAAAACTTTCCTGAAAAACTTGGATATTTAAACTTGGGACCAACTTTTTAAGTGAAAAGTAATCAGCCTTTACTTTCCACTTCTGATGGTGTAAACAGTGAGGTAAGGATGGCTGTGAGAATGAATCCGATTGGATCTGACTGGCCTCTGGAGGGCTGGGATCCAAACGTACGCCGCCTCAGCTACAGATACAACACGCTCATCCAGGTAACGTCCACTCTTGATTTGGGATCTTTAAAAGTCAGGCTCCACCTGCAAATATCTTTACATTTAGCTACCAGTAAGATGTGGTCGCTATCATAATGAACGATATTGACTTTTTTCTAGCGTTACATCGTACAAAGTTATTCCCCCATCAAAAACACACCTGGAGTGTTGCTTTAATTCTTTCATGCTTGTTTGAGAAATTCTTTAATCTCCATGGCAACCATTCAACTGGACAATACACCTTGGTGGACCTAGCCCCGCCTTCAACACACAGCTCCTCCCCCATTCAGCTTCTTCAAACTAGCCAGCAGCAATTAGCAACCACCTGGTGGAACTGCGCATCAGCTGAACTCATTATACAAGCTACTTCTCGGTGAAATGCTGGTAAAAATGCTGTTTAAGGGTTAATAGAGGAGCCGTGTTGTGAGGACTTCCTGAAGGTGGAGTTTCAGAAAGAGAAGGAATTTTTAAAGAGACAGTGACCTAATTTTAAGGCGTTAAATTGCATTGTAAATTTTGTTATAATTCATATTCGATATTTATTGAATTTTTTCAATAATTGTGGTTAACAGAGCTACTTGATTGTGCTATAAAATGACAATATGTGGCTGGAAAACACATAATACTGCAATGACTCCTTTTTATCATATTTTATATTTGGCTAGGCATCAGACTACTCAAGAATCAGTATTAATTGTTATTAAATGCATAATTAATAACAAAGCAGCTGGTCATACCTTATTGAGAGCTTTATAAATAAAGAAAATACAGCTCTTAATGCTAGAATACAATCTTATATAAATTCATTGCTCTTAACAAAAAGGGGAAATATTTATTTGGGATAATTAAAATGGGAGCATGTTTATTTCTCTGATAGGACAGGCGTGAATGCATAAGAGAAAATAATATAATAGCATTTAGGATAATAAATATATCCACTATTTACATGTTAATGTATACTTGTGCTTTTTCAATTTATTTTACTTGAGTAACAAGTATTTTTTCTAGCTAAGTTACCTTATTACCACCAGAGGGCAGACTAGCCTGCTGAAAGCGTCTTGAGGTTTTATAGATTTTGCTGCTGAGCTACACAAGACTTTCTTTCAGACTTTAGGCCTTTGACACTTAGCTAAAATTACAGCTGTTAACTTACAATATGACACCTTTATGCACTTTTAAATATGGTGATATCATCAAATTTAGAAATGTTAAGTTGCAAAATCCTTTAAAGTTTGCATCAAGAAGCACAATTGGAAGACTGAAGGTGAACAGGTGAACATATTTTACCATTTATCTCTCAAAAAGGCAGAGATTGTTCTCAAAAAGACAGCTAAAAGCTAACTGTATGGTGTAAACATGCTGCTCTGTTCCTTGTTGAGGTAAAAATAAAACACATTATTATTGCTTATTCACTGAAGCAGAAACAAAAGCCTCCCTGTCTGTGTTTTCATTGCTGAGTTCATTTCGGGAGAATAATCAGAGCAGTTATCTTGTCACCATATCTCAGCCTGTGAACTTTGGTTTTATGTGATCCATCTAAATGCAAATAAGGTTTATCCCCCCCATCTGCATTTGCTATTTTGCTCATTAATGGTCTCACTGTGCTTGTAGAGGATGATGCATCACTTCAGGGTCACACAATTGAGAAATTCAGTTGATAAAACGCTGGATGTATTCCTACTGAGATGAAAATTACCATAAGAGCAGGCTAAAGTACAGCCTTTACAGTGTGAGCGGATATGAGAAACTGAAAATTACCATGGTTGTCCACCTACTTCCGTTTTTAAGAGGGAAAGAAATAATGTGTTTGGAGACTAGGAAGTTTTAATCATTCTTCATGGTTACATTCTCTAGATACTTTATAATCATATCTAAAAAATAGGTCTGCATCACATTTACGTTGTTTTCAACAACAAAAAGGAAAACCTATTTTCAAAATAAATCTGCATGTGGACCTTCGTTGCACTTGGAGCTAAATTAGGCTAATTTGTTGTTTTATTTTGCATATAAAACACCATTAAATAATTTTTTATAGACAAAACAACATATAAGTAATTCAAAATGCTCTAAATGTAGTTTTATGTTTTGATGCATTTTCATATTTTATATCCAGTTAGCTAAGGGCTAGAGCAGTGTTTTTCAACCACTGTTCCGCGGCACACTAGTGTGCCG
>NW_015113694.1:119897-170489 GCF_001443285.1 Poecilia latipinna | reverse complement strand
GGGCTAGAGGAAGTAAGGTTACAACGCAACGTCTGCGCATGCGCGTGATGAAAGCTAGCTTTACTGATTGTCGACTCGCCAACGATCCCAGCAGCCGGACCGCTTGAGGAGAAATTGACACATTAGTGAGGTTACCTTTATTTAATATGTTACGTTTTCTTTTTTCTATTACAAATTGTTGTTAACTTTACAAAAGGTAACAAATGAAAAATAATTTCAAGCTTCGTTTGCTGCTAACGTCATGACGTTCACGGACCGTTGGTTGGTTCCACGCTTTTTTTTTTTTTACACGCGCCCATTAGTTACGCTTAAATATTTATTGTTTTCAAGGTGTTATTTACTTTAATATGTGGTTTTGCATTTTAATTAGTTTATTTGGAAGGTGTAGACTAACTGAAAGATCATTAAATGTTGCTAACTTGGAGTGTTAGCTGTTTGACCATGTTCAGGCCTCTGTTAATGCACATTTTTGACTGAGGTGCACCTTCAAAATCACCTAACAAGTAGAAAAATTACTTAATGTATTTATTTTTAGCCTGAAGTATTCGAAAATCTAACAAAAATAATTTTAATTTGTTTGGTATGTTTTTATAAGGTGTATTTTGTGTGTTTAATTTGCGTGAAGGTGCAGAGCTGCAATTTTGGCTCTTGTCCACTAGAGGCTGCTGTAGCAGTTACAAATCTACCCTGTCATCAAAAAAACTAAAATGTTAAGAACAATTTCAGATATTTACAAGAAAAAAAACTCATAATCTGTGATGAATACTTTAGAATTTTTGATTATTAAAATCATAAATGTACAGTATTACAACTGATATCCCTGAACATCAGAAATTTGTAAAAGAAAAACGTATCAGAAAAATCTCAGAAGTTTACTAAGATTATAAAGTCAGACATTGTGACAACAAATGGCAGAAGTCTTTTAATATTGAGTTGTAAAAGGTCTTGAATCTACCACTAATATGAGGGTTTCCTAATTTTACCACCTCAATATTAAAGGACCTCTGTGACTTTTAGTCACAAATAGCTGACTTTATTTTGTCAGGAAATTTAACAGATTTCACATTGTATAGTTACGCTTTTAATAATGACAATTTTTTATTTGCCTGTTGCAAATCAGGATTATAACTTTTTGACTATTTGATGTCTGTCGTTCTACAGAGAAACATTTATAAATATACCCTAGTGAAAACAGTGTCTTTTTGTCAGACAATGTTTGTGCTCTTATAAATTTTTAATGGTTTATAACAATCTGTTTATGTTAGCTTTAGCTCTAAAATAAAGACAGCACACGGGTCTCTTAACATAAGCTCTGGATTTCAGAATAATGTTTGCTCCTGCAGGGTTAACAATAGTTACCACACCGGTGCCTACTTAGCTACTTTAAAAAGATCCAGATATGTAAGAATGAAAAAAAAAGGTATTTCTTAGTAATTTTTGGAGACTAAAAACAACTAATGCCTCATTTTTATTACATAAGCTCATCCGTGCCGTAGGGTAGGTTATTTTTTGTCATTCAGTTTAAAAACTGTTAGACCTTTAAAAGCTTCCAGTTGACATCTGAACCATTTCTACATTCAGATAAGGATTGTAGAAGTATAAAAGTATCGGTTGTGATGATAAAAAATTCAGACCTGTTTAAATAATGTGAATCATAAAAGAAAGTCTGACATAAACAGAAATATAAAGCAGCTCTCAGAGACGCCTGACAGATCCTGAATGTTGAATAATTTAACGTGTGGCTTCTGATAGTTTGCCATTAGCCTTGGTACTAGGAGCTGACTGTCTCATGCTCTCTCTGTGTGTGTGTGTGTGCGCGTGTGTGTGTTTGCATGTATTATGGTGTAACAGGTGCATGCTGGTGTAATGTTCAGGCAGCTCAGTTTGCCAGACAGAGTTTTTACTTAATTAAAGCGACATGGATGCAACACAAACTCCAACACTTATACTCCAGCTCCACACCCCGACACAATAACACACTTATCCAGAGTCACGGCTCACAACTCTGTTCAAAAACGTCTTAATTTATCACTCCGATCTGTTTCAGACTGAAATCCCTCCTGTTGTCATGAGATAAGTTACTTCCTCCAGGATAAGACGAAGTTATATAAACATTAAATATTGGTGTTGATGTCCAGTTTTTAGAGAATTCAGCTGCAGAGTAATCAAACACCGGAGGAGGAAGTGACATCTTGTTGCCACGGGCAACAGGGGACTCGGTGTGGAGGCGAGGTCAGCAAAGAGTTGCTATGTTGAACAGGAGGGAGAATGTGAGCAGCAGGACTAAAACAAACTTCTAAAAACTTTGTTTTTACTTTAACCAGAATCTTTGTAAGAGAAACAAGAAGATCCAGAGATTTTTGTGACCTTTTTACATTCTAAAATATCTCCTACTGGAACTATTTTAAAAAATGTTTTATTACTTAAGTTGTCTTTATCGTTTTTAAGTGCGACTTGGATCTTTTATTGCGTAAACATGTGATGATGAGCTGATGCGCCACAAATACTTTCATTTTTTAGATGTTGTGAGGAAGATTCAGAGTGAATTCAGCTTCTGTCTGGAGGGGAAGACGGTTTATTCTGGAAATTTGTTTTTTGCACGTGAAGATGTACAAACGTCGGGATTATTTGGAGCTTTATGAGAAGGATCAGGCAAAATGGGCGCTGGTGCGAAATGTCAACACTGTGACAAAACCCAGTACTCTGCTGCCGGTACGCTTCAAGTCTGTGTGTGTGTGTGTGTGTGTGTGTGTGTGTGTGTGTGTGTTTTTAGGACATTAGGATAATTTGTCATTTTTTTCAGGAATAGTACTTCCTGTTTGGACCAAAGCCTTATCCTGAATAAATGTTAAGATATGGCGAGTCCTTTGAGTTTAAGCTTTTGTATTTTATATGTTGAATTTGTTTCTCATAATCTGATTGTATTAACTTATTTTTCATCAACCTAGATGCTTTTGTTTTTATCTGTGTCGGGATATTTTCATGTGTAAACATGAGGTCAAAAAAGATACTGATCTCATGTTGCACAACTGCTTGTTTAAAATAATTACATCTGGTTTTCTTAACCATAATTATACATCTGGAAACTTTGTTTTAAGTTTTCAGCATCTCATTATTTACTGGTTCTGTTATTTATAAACCTGATCAAGTTCCTAACAGATCCTGGAGCTGGAGTTTGAGGCTCTGCTTTTGGAGGAGGAGTAAAGTAAAGAATTGACTTGTTGAGCTGTGGGAATGTTGCTCTTACCGTTTGCTTTGTATTCTTCCTGCACCAAAATGCAGGAAGTTTAGGAAGTTTTTAATAACTAGTAACACACAGCAAGTTCTAAATTATCTTAGGGAATGCTTTTGGAAAAGAGTTTGATTGTAGACAAGGATTGTACTGAAAACTTTTGCTCCACATCCAGAGCTTATTATACTGAATCATCAATGTTTTTTTATTTATATTTCTTTAATAACATGATGGGTTCCCAAAACCCTTAAAGGGTCATCTAGCGCCTACACTGCAAAAACACAAAATCTTACCAGATATTTTTTGTGTAGTTTCTAGTGCAAATATTTAAGACAAAACTAACTTGCAAGTAACTATTCAGGAAGATTTGAGATTGTTTTAAGTCAATAATTCTTTATTTATAAAAAATACTAGTTCCACTGGCAGTTTTTTTCATTCATGATATTTTCTCCACGTTATAAGTTAAATAATCTGCTACTGGAACTAATAATTCATTTTTTTATTGATGTTAATGAATTATTGATTTAAAACAAGCTCATATATTTTGCTGAATAGTTACTTAGTTTTATTTCAAGTGTACAATGTTTTTACACTATATAAAGGACCAAAATTACTTGGTAAGATTTTGTGTTTTTTTAAGGGGTTGCAGTGCAAATAGACATTTTTACCTCCATTCAGAGCTGCACATGTTATACACCTTTCGAAAATAACAACTTCTTGTTTTTGATGAATTTGTTGTGATTTTTAAAGAGACATCATCTTTTTTTCGTTTGCAAAAAGAAGATGGATGCATTGTCTTCCGTAGGATGTTGATATTTGTGGAAAATTATGCAAAACAACAAATCCAAACCCTGCATGTTGTTGGTGTTATATCCATATTTAAAAAGATCAGTTGCTCTTTTTTTTAATCATCTTACTCAGAGTTATAACGAGTCAGACTCCTGACCTTGCTAATGAAATTATATTTGTTTTTGCTGCTAATTGGTATTAGGAAGTAGTGATGAAATACTGCATACTTGTAATTAAGTAAATAAGGATTAAGAAACTTTCAGCTGGAGTTGACGAACTGACTCTGAGTAGTTTGAAATAACTGTGACATTTTGTTTTGCTCCCTGTACAGGGCGACTACGTCTGGTTGGACCTGAAGACCGGTCGAGAGTTTGAAGTTCCCATCGGCGCTGTGGTCAAACTGTGCGACTCCGGACAGATCCAGGTGTTGGACGATGAAGGAAACGTGAGTCCTGAAACGTGTGAAACTCACTGCAGCCAGAGAAACACTTTAACCTGTTGTTGCAGTTGTTCTCTTTACTTTAAGACAGAACGTCTTTACCTGCAGTCGTAGTGAAGAGAAACACAACTCTATTTATTTATTTATTAAGAAAAGATGAAGACAGATTAGACTAAAACTCAAATTCAAAAAAATTATTTTTTTGCTTGATCAAGATAAAAAAAAAAATCTTTTTTCCACCGAAGGCCTGTTTGTTTTTCTAACATATGCGTATGGATAATTCGTATTAGTTTTAACAGTACAGAAAAACATCACAACAGTACACTATTTAGTGAGGAATAAATTGTAATAAACCAAATAATTAGCCATTCACAAATGTTTGAGAAAATAGTCTCAAAAAGTATTGATATAATACTTCTTGTACTATATCAATTCACTATTTCAAAAACATGCAGATTGTAATTCTTGAATTTTTTTTATTTATTTATTTTTTTTTTACCTTTTTTATTTCTTATTTTTTGGGTTTTAATCAATTTTCTGGCTAATTTCACTCATTTCCCCAACAGATCTGATTTTGGTCCAAACCAGATGATGTAAAACTGAGGACATTGTCTGGTTCTTATATGATTGTAAAGGGAATATTAAGTAGTTCTGCTGTAATTTTAATAGTTTTGATTTTGAACCCAAGCAATATGGTCTTATGAATTACTTGTATTTGTGCACAAATTAATTTTATGGATCTTAAACAATTCCACATTTGGTTTTATTTCTGTTTTTTTTTTTTTTTTTTTACTAAAAATGCCTTATTTTATAAAAGTAGGTTTAGAGTGTTCACTTTAAAAAGATAAAACCTGATAAAAAAATACTTAATTTTCTTCTTGACACTAAATTAAGTGAAAAATGGGAAATTATATTTAGTATCTTTTATTTCCTTTCTAAATTTTTACGTGATCCATATTATTATCATGTGTTTTATTATTATTATTGTTTTTGACAGTTTTGCTCAGCCTAAAATGTTCAACACAATGCTAAGCTGGAAAAACATCAGCAATGACCAGAGAAAAGGAGCTAAGAGTCCCAAGCCCAGTCAGCTTGTTAAAATCATCAGTTTTAACCTGTAACTCAAATATTCCTTCACCTTCAGGAACACTGGATCTCGCCGCAGAACGCCACCAACATCAAGCCGATGCACCCCACCTCCATCCACGGGGTGGAGGACATGATCCGGCTGGGAGACCTGAACGAGGCCGGGATTCTCCGCAACCTGCTCATCAGATACAGAGAGAAGCTCATATATGTGAGTGTCACTGAGCGGTTCTGGCCGAAAATATCCCAAATCCAGCAGGTCAGTTAGTGAGCAGAAGGATATTTGTTTATTAGGAAACAATACAGGAAGTAGTTCAAGTTTCTTTCATTTTTAGAGGAACAAACATCTTTGTTGACAACAAAAAAATTATTTTACCAAACTCATCTTTAGTTTCTGCTGTCTGAACCGTCATGTTGCATGTTATTTGACTTTTATGGTATTAACTCGAGACGTTGTCGTGTCACGATAAATTTTTCCAGAAGTTATTGCGATAAATGATAGTATTGCTCAGCTCTGTTTTGAGACTATTTTATACTCATACAATGGTAATTGCATAAATAACTCATTATCTCAATACATACCAATAAACTTTAAATTTTAATCACAATTTAACTCTGGAAGTGGAAGACATTTTAAATATCAAAAATAGACAAAACAACAAATAAAATAATTATAAAAAAGGCTATTTGAGACCAAAACACCAAACTGTCATCCAGTTTTTGGTAGAAAAAGAGAGAGAAAAGTGGAAAATCATAAAACTTTTAAATGGAAATGATTGAGTTTGTTTTAATTTATCATACAATTAATTGATTATTACTTACAGGCCTGGTGAGACATGTGTCATAATTAAGGGCTAGAAAAAGACCTAACAGTGACCCTAAAAGGTTTTTAAAGAAGCTTAAAAACCCAAAAATACATAATAAAATAAAATTGACTGGTTGTGTTTATTTTATATGTGCAATGTTGTGGTTATTGATTTTTACTTGGTTTTTTTATTCTGGGTTTTTTGTGATCTGTCATTTGTATTTTATGTGATTTTACTGTAATGTTTGTGTTGTGGACCAAGGAAGAATAAATACTATGACAGGGACTGGTGGGATCCTTAAATAAACTAAACTACACATCCAAACAGACATCTCTACTGAAGTGGCAGCCAATGCATCGTCTCCATGGTTACTAATGGTTAGACATGTTCCTTCTCCATAAAGCAATGTTTGATAACTTTACAATCATATTTACTTATAAAGTACATCAGTTTTTCCCCCAGAAAACTTGCTAATCCCTGTGCTCAGGGCGCTAAGCAGTCATCTCGCTGCCTGCCATGTTTTTGAGTTAAAAAATATCACTTGATAGCTATGCATTATTAGAAGAGTGGAAGACAAGTTAATACCTAAACACCAACTATAAAATCTTAAAACATTACCGTATTTTCCAGACTATAAGGCGCACCTAAAAGCCTTAAGTGTGCACTGAAGTCCAAAATCTGTCCCTGACACAGAGACGTAAAGTGCACAGTACGTACGCTGGCAGTGATAAACCAATCAGAGAATTGTTGTCCGAGTTCTGCAGCATTTGCCTGCGGTAAAAAGCAGATAAGTTTTTCCACTGTCACCGTCCCTGTTCATCTGCGACTCCATCTGCCGCCATTCCGGGAGGATTAACAAAATAACTCCAACCGCTGGACATTGGTGTAAACAAGGCGTTCAAAAAGAAGTTGCGAGCGCCATGGGAGCGATGGATGACAGACTGCGAACACACGTTTACTGAGACGGGGAGGCAGCGCCGGGAGAGTTACGCCACCATGTGTGAATGGATTGAATGGATGCCTGGGCGAATGTATCTGCCTTAACTGTTGTCTGAGCTTTCGCGAAGCCGGCATCATTGCTGAACAGCCACCTGGCAACAAGACCGACTCCTACAATGATGAGAGGGAACCTGGCATGTATGATGGAGAAATTACCCAGCTGTTCAATTCAGACACAGAAGAGGAGGACTTTGATGGATTTGTGGAAGAAGAATAAAAAATAACTTGAGTGTATTGTTACATAGTCGAATAAAGTTCAACTAAACTTACTGCTTTGTTTCCGTTACCTTTTTTTTTTGTTGACTGTATGTTTTAGCATGCGTCTTATAATCCGGTGCACCTTGTAGTCTGGAAAATACGGTAATCATTAAAAAAAAAAAAAAAAAACTAAAATAAATTATCAATGCAAAGCATGGTAGGGGCACAAGTAAAGCCTGGCGGTCTGCCAGGCTTATAATACACTGTGGGAAACCCTGCACATGAACGTTAACCTTCTTACCTTGTAAACAGTATTTGCTGCAAATCCACGGTTACACTGAGGGCTGACGGTCATTATGACTGACGGCTGATATCCATCACTGCTGCATCTTTCCTCATTAAAAGTTACACAATAAAAGTTGCATCCTTCTCTGTTTGTGCAGCCGACTGTGCAGCATCCTATGACCATTTTTAAAGTGAAATCAACTAAAGAGAAGCAATATTAAGTTACAGACGTCTGTTCTTAGACTAACTTTAAAGGAAGGTCCTGGTTGTTGACGTCCGTCATGGCGGAGTGGGCGGAGTTCTGGAGAACATGACGTCACTGCAAAGGGTCAATAAGTGTCTTTTAAACAGCTAAAACCAAAATGTCAAACAATTTTCTATCTCTAAACTAGGTACATTTGGGATTGTTATAAATCACTGTGCTTCCTGTTTTGCAAAAAGTGACGTTTATTTTTTGTTACCAAATTGTATAATTCACTCGGGGGTTTTAATTTTGCAATGAACTCATAAAACAAACCTCATGCTTCTGCTGCTCTCTGCACTTTTCTCACACTGATTTCTCCGTTTTACCTGATTTCTTCCTTTCTCTCTCCGAAGACAAACTGTGGTGGGAGGGTAAGTCAGGCATGGCTAACAGGAGCACATTCTGCACAAAAACCACAACAATTAATGCACCACATGCATGGCAGTAGAACAGCCACATGCAGTAAATGTGCTAAATGTAAGCTGCATGTATGTTGCATGTATGTTTGTGTCTCATAAGCGTGAAAGCAGAGACGTTTTGTGCGACTTTTCTTACATGTTAATCATTGATGGTGTCGTGTTCGAGCAGGATGAGTAAAAATACTTTACCGGGCAGACTTCGTTTTCTCAGTTAGTTCTACCGGTAACGAAGCTCAGCCTGGCAGCCTGGATGCTCGTTGAGTTGTCTTTCATTATGGCCGCTCGCGCTCATGTGGCGAACATCGATACGCTCTCATTGTCAGCCTTCAACATCTGAGACCAGCGTGAGCTCATCTTCCTTCAGCAGCAAGGAGCAAAGGCTGACCTGCAGAACGTCCACTGGATTTTATGATAAAATACTGTAAACATGTTTCTGGATTTGTAAAGATTAAAGCAGTGCAATTTATTTTATCTACTGTTTCCCAAAGAAGCAAATTTTACAAAACATATATTCACAATATCATACTGTCAATTTCAATACTTCAGAAGAAATGAAAAGTAGATTTCTGCATCAACTCTATTTCCCAGAGAAAGATTGTAGAAAATATATGACAGTGTAATAGGCCCATTGAAGGAAAACAAAAATGATAGTAAATTTACACCAAATTCTGAAATTTTGAAATTAATCTGGGAAATTTTCTAGAAAACAAACTCAGATTTCTGAGCTCCAAAAATGGAAAATTTCTGAGACAAAAGGAAATTTTGAGATTAATATAGGAATTTCTCTGAGGTTCAAAAGTCAAACATTTGCGAGAAAAATCTTAGAAATTTTGAAGAACTTCTTAGAAAAAATTATGGAAATTACAGAGTTTTGAAAACTTCTGAAATTAATTTTAAAATTTCCTTGTTTTTTGTTCTAGTAAATTTTTTGCTTTTGGAGCTCAAAAAGTTAATCTGAAAGTTTCTGAGTTTTTCAATGGAAATTTACTATTTCCTATATCTACAGTAGTCCTCATATGACTGTCAAAACAGAACAAAGTAAAAGTATTAAATAAGTGTATCTATTATAACAGATGTTTATCTTTGCAAGCTTGGTCTTTTCTGAGTTTTACAGTCTATCCAGCTTCGACACTATAAACTTAATTGTCTTATTTAGAAAGGTTATTTCCATCCAGTTGGTTTGTCCTGTGATACTATTTTCTTATAATGCTGTTTTTAATTTATATTATTAAAATGGTCCTTAGACATTTGTTTCTTTTGTAAACTTGTTGGTATTTATTACCAAAATACAGACGCTGGCTCTCTGAATGAAAGTTCCGGTTGAGTAATACGTTTTTCTTTAGTTTTTTAGTTTTGTTTTTTTTTGTTTTAAATGTAAATTTCTTCATTTAATCGCGATCTGTTTGCAGCCATTTTTATAAACCTCTCTCTATAAATACCTTAAATTGCCCCTAAATGCTGATGTAAATGAGTGAAGTGTTTTCTGTGCCCAGACGTACACCGGCTCCATCCTGGTGGCCGTCAACCCGTACCAGCTGCTGCCCATCTACACCGCCGATCAGATCCGCCTCTACACCAACAAGAAGATCGGGGAAATGCCGCCTCACATCTTTGCTATCGCCGACAACTGTTACTTCAACATGCAGAGGAACAACCGAGACCAGTGCTGCATAATCAGGTAGTGGAGTTTGGGTCAAAGGCCATAAAAGATGAGGGAGAAAGAAACAGATTTTTACCCAGTTCCACCATGTTTGTGTCAATTTTACTGCTTTGTTTCTCTCTGCTTATTTTCTCTTTGCTAATTTAATGCATTAAATGTTGCATCAGGAAGCCTCAACATTTTAACTGTAGTAATTTGAAACAAAACACAATAGTGTAGTATTTTGTAACTATATATATGTATTTATATTTGTTTTCAAGGAATCAGTTTCCTGTAATCTTATACAGTGGATTCAATACAGACCCATTTACTAAATCAGAATATTACTGAAAAGTCAATTTATTTCAGAAACTTTATCACAAAGTGAAATGCATAACACAGATTAATTACACACATATGTGTAACGCACATTTTGTGAAAAAGGACCTTGTGTTCAGTATCTTCTTCAGAAGTCTTTCTGTCATTTCCTTCAGTAATTCTTGGTGCAGCGCCTCCACAGGCCAGGAGGGGAACATATTTTTCAAAGAGTTTGGATCGTTTGACACAGTGCAGCGTGAAAATATAACAGATGTTGCAATTTTGGTCCCCAATTGAACCGAGTCTATCTGACTAATTTCCAATTTAATGCACTTTAAATTGCCAAAATGTATAAAAACATTTAAAACATTACAAATGCCATTATAACGACACAAGTTTAGTTAATTAGGATGATTTTCCACTTACTGGTAATGAAAACATGCCATTTAAAATGAGAATATTGCATTAGTTCATTAAAAATAGAAATATATGTTTAATAGTTGCTTTTAAAGTTAGTTTCAGAAAAATCATTTAATCTGACAAACGGCACTCATTGTTTGTTCCAACTCTTTGAACATGACGATATCTCTAGACTTAGTGAATGTCTTTCAAAGTAAATTAAAATATCGAAGAAAGTTTATGAATATGAGTAAGAAAATACATTTATATGTACGAAAATAAAATAAGATCACGTATAAAGTAAATTCACCAAATAAATCACCACCAGCTACAGACAGAAGATTTATAGCTGTAGGTGTAGGAAATATGATCAAATTCACTGCATGTGCTAATGCAGAGAAAAATGTTCAGAGGTTTATGTTTTTATTTTAATGTTTAAATAAATCCTGTTTTTAACTTTACAGCGGAGAGTCTGGAGCAGGAAAAACAGAAAGCACCAAACTGATCCTGCAGTTCCTGGCAGCCATCAGCGGTCAGCACTCCTGGATAGAGCAGCAGGTCCTGGAAGCGAACCCCATACTGGAAGGTAGGTTTATAATTCACATATCTACTGCAGCGCAGGGCATTCTGGGTAAATGACTGTAGCGCTAACGGGAGAAATAGCTTGTTGTCTTTTACTACAGATGAAAGAGAAATCTTACAACCACTAAAATCTGATGTAATTCCATTTTTGTTTACATTTTGTGAAGGACATGTCGTCTTCAGAGGTTTTTTGTGTTGTTTCCTTCAGTGATTCTTGGTGCAGCGCCCCCATTGGTGAGGAGGGGAACAGGTTTTTCAAAGGATTTGGTTCCTTTGACTCAGTGCAGTGAGAAAGAGAACCGCAGCAGCTGAAAATTTAACAAATGTTGCAATTTTGTTCTCTAATGTAAAAAACTGCATCAACCGAGTTTTGGCTCCTTCTTATGTCCTTCAAAGCAGATATTAAATGCCTGCATCTCTGCAACTTTCTGTGATTTATTCTCCAATCCAGAGCCGAACTGCATGAGGAAAAAAACTACTTTGATTCACCACACCGTCTGTCATCAGCATCATTATTCTCAGCATAATGACAGCTGTAGTAGTTCATCTTTACAAATGTGTAACACAGTAATTAGGAAAGTTTTGGGCTGTAAAGTTTCCACCCCGAACTGCAATAAAAACAAATATAAAAACAGAGATTGCTTAAAAGTGTGTTGAAAAAGCACAACAGTGATTCCACTAACAGATATCCGTGCTTCTGGGCTTCTCCTGCTTCAGCTTTTGGCAACGCTAAAACAATCCGTAACGACAACTCGTCTCGTTTTGGGAAATACATCGACATCCACTTCAACAAGAGGGGAGCCATAGAGGGAGCCAAGATAGAGCAATACCTGCTGGAGAAATCCAGAGTGTGTCGACAGGTGAATGACAAGCCAAACTCTCGAGCTGCGTTTGTCCAGCGTTGAGCTTTGAAGAGCAAACTAACATTTAGCCTGATCTTTATTTCTGTGCTGCAGGCTTATGATGAGAGGAACTATCACATCTTCTACTGCATGCTGAAGGGAATGACTGCAGACGAGAAGAAGAAACTGGGGCTGAGCAAAGCCACCGACTACACCTACCTGACCATAGTGAGCACCACCTCGACGCTGAGCATTTCACTCACAATTTAATTTACTTTAACAGACAACAGGAATTTTAATCTGTTTGTTCTTTTAGCTTCCTTCCACAAGCACTTTGAACTGTCTCTGGAATCAGGATGCTATATGAATAAAGTTGCCTGGCCTTTCGTTGACAAGCTCCAGCTCCGATCTCATTTAGGATTAATTGGATTAATCGTGATGAATCAATTATTGGAATAATCGTCAACTAATTTAGTAATCGATTAATTGTTAACTGAAGTATACAGACTCAAAGAAAGGCAATTTACTTAAAAAACAACACAGTCAGCATGGTAACTAAGTCAAAACTGTAAAATATACATATACATATTTTGCATTTAAGATTAAAAAAAACTTCTGTTTGTGAGCATGGTTTACCCAGAACTCCTCTAGTTGTAGTTTTAGCTTCACCTTTTTCAAATTTAGTAAAAAAAAAAAAAAAAATTACTAACTTTGGCTGTCCAATTATTAATCGGTTCATTGAAAAAATTTGTCTTTTAAGTCGTAATATTCCTCTGCAGGGAAAGTGTACGGTTTGTGACGGACGAGACGATTTGAAAGAATACTCCAATATTCAGTCTGCAATGAAGGTACTCCTGTAAAGACTGAATAATTTAAAATGTTTTGTAGAAAGTGCGCTCTCACTGACTTAAACAATTATAGCAAATATTTCTGTTTTTTTATCTTAGGTGTTGATGTTCACAGAAAAGGAGAACTGGGAAATTTCAAAGCTTTTAGCTGCAATATTACACATGGGAAACCTACGATATGAAGGTAAAAATGACTCTTTGCACTACATTTTATTATATAATGATATTCATTATTGCTATTTTCACAATTGTTTTCTTTTTATTTCTTCTGTATTTTGCCATTTGTATGGCTTTACATTGGTTTTTATGCCTACTTACTTACCCCGTTAAACTCGACAGCTCGTACTTATGACAACTTGGACGCCTGCGAGGTCGTCCGCTGCCCTCACCTCACCACTGCTGCCACTCTGCTGGAGGTAAACATAAAACTGGCTCACTTTTTCTAAAGTGAAACCGAATTATTGTTTGTGTTTTTAACATGATGGACAAGTTAGTCTCTTGGAAAAATATTTTAAATCTGACAGCTGATACTTTGGTGGTGTTGGACTTGTGATTGATTGTTGGTTAATGGTTCATGAGATTAAAATGAGTTTCAATCAATTGATAACATCAGCTTAGATCTTCTTTTAAGTGTTGTAGTTTTGGTGCCATCCAGCAGGGAGCACTGTTGGTCATCCTTAAACAGAGCCAGTTGATACAGAAACAAAGATGGCAGAAGGATGTTAGTACAGGAAAGAGAATCGGCTTAAACAAAGTCCATTGAAGGATGCAAAATAGACTTTATTTTGCGATATAAACACTGGACATTCTCCCTAAATTTCACCTTTAATAGCGCTTCATTCAGCAGAGCTACATGATGGAGCAACGTCAACGTTATCAACCAACCAATTGATTTTCTCTGAAGGCGAAGATGTTCGTGGAGATTAAGAGTTTCACTTGTTTTATTATTTTCATATTTTATTTTTCTATTTGAGAAACTCAAAGGTTCCCATTTCGTTTGTTTCATAAATATGTCTAAGTTTATTAACGTGAGAAAACCACAATTTTATGTTTATTCAGTCAATTTTTAACACGGCTGGACAAAAAAAAATTGTATTTTTTAAAAATTCAACATTTTGTGAAAAAAAAAAATCCCTTTACGTTACAGACGGTCGGCTCTCTTTCAGACAACTCAAGTTTTTAAGAAAATGGCCACTTATTAACTAATTGTTAGTAGACTGATAAAATTAACCAACTTTAAATTAATGCATTAATTGATAACTTCCATCCTTAGTTGGATATTGTAGCATTTCTCAACAACACAGATTTTATTTATTTGTTTATTTTATATTTTTCATTCTTTGTTTTGTGTGTGTGTGTGTGAGTGTGTGTGTGTGTGTGTGTGTGTGTGTGTGTGTCTAGGTGGACTGCAAAGACCTGATGAACTGCCTGACCAGCAGGACGCTGATCACCAGGGGAGAGACGGTGTCCACCCCGCTCAGCATGGATCAAGCGCTGGATGTCCGCGTCGCTTTCGTCAAGGTGAAACAATCAAAGCACTCACTCAACTTAGAAATGACCAGGGTTTTTTATTATTTTATAAAATAATAATTTGTGTTTTACAACCTTCTGTAGCTTTTCTGTTAATTAGTCGAATGAACCGTATGTTTTGTATGTTTTGTGAATTAAACAAGAATGGATTTTCACCCCATTTCACTCAATTTAACAAATTCAATAATAAACTTACAAACACAGTGTCTTAGAACAATAAACACAGATCATAGCTGCAAGACATAAGATATGTTTCTAGCTATCAAAACTTCCTTATTGCATCTAGGCCTAATCAATAAATCGCATGATAAATTAAAACAAGCTCAATAATTTCCATTGGAGTAATTTATCGTTTTCTCTTTCTACCAAAAACTGGATGATAAAAGTCTCCAGTCGGTGTTTAAATCTCAACTAATTAGTTTTATTTTTGTTTCTGCTGTTTATTTATTTGGATATTTAAAATGTCTTGCAGTTCCAGTGTTAAATGTTCATTGGAATTTAAAGTTTATTGATTTTTGAGAATGTACTTTTGCATTCTTTTGCCATTACCATTATATTAGTTGAAAATAAAATTAACAAAATTAGTTATTGTAACAGGCCCAATGCGTCTCCAGTTAGCTTAGAGGGGTTTTTGTTTTTTTGTGCTTTCAGGGTATTTATGGACGTTTGTTTGTTTGGATTGTGGAGAAGATAAATGCAGCCATTTACAAACCAACGTCCTCACAACCCAAAGCGCTCAGACGTTCAATTGGACTGCTGGATATCTTCGGCTTTGAGAACTTCACCATTAACAGGTAAAAACCCACAGACTTTCATATAGGAAGCACTCTGTGCAGCCCTCAGGTTGTTTTATCTTCAACCTTTAAGATGCAGTGAAATTACAAAAATTATTCTCCCTGAAGAGTAAAAAAAAATCCCCTGAAATTCCTCCATATTTTTGCCGTTTTTTTTGTTGTTTTTTTTTAAATAAAATGTGTAAATTCTCTGTTTTGCTCGTTGTCATCCTTCCTGCAGCTTCGAGCAGCTGTGCATCAACTTCGCCAACGAGAACCTGCAGCAGTTCTTCGTCCGTCACGTCTTCAAGCTGGAGCAGGAGGAGTACAACCTGGAAAACATCAACTGGCAGCACATCGAGTTCACCGACAACCAGGACGCTCTGGACATGATCGCCATCAAACCGATGAACATCATCTCGCTCATTGACGAGGAGAGCAAGTTTCCTAAGGCAAACAGCTCAGTTTAACGTCTCACTTTACCCACATCACAAATGTGGGCAAAACTTTGTCAATATTCTGCTAACATAGAAAGAACACAATTTTGTTTTTTTTCTGTGTTTCCGTTAAATAAGTTTGTACACGCAGTCAAACCATTAAAAAAACTTGCTGCGCCATCTTCATCAAACTACTTCCTGTCTTCTTTGCAGTTTGTGCCATTAGCAACGATGCAAAAAAGGTGTTTCCGTTGCAGTTTTGCTAAATAAATAAAAACCACCTCATCTCAGCACCAAATCTGTTTACCGAAAAACGAGTGGTTTTTTTTCCGATATTGGCATTTTTCCACTAAGCAAATTTATTTTTTGAAATGTAAAATTATGCAATTATATGGTCTATGGAAATGCAGCTGCTGTTGATTAATTAGGTTGATTTGATGAGTTTCCAGTAGCAGATCCTGTTTCAACAGGACAAAAAAATGAGTTTTATGCTCCGTATTATTGCATTTTACTCTAATTAACATAAACCCAGATAGGTTGTGTTATTTTCAGCTTTGCTTATGTCACCAGTCTATAAATGACCTTTTTAATTGTCATGTTCTCTGTAGAAACAGGCAGCAGTTTTTAGAGACGTGATAAAAAATTCTTCAGACTTCTCATAGATCAAACGGTCAGATTATAAATCCAGCCATCAGCTCACCTTCCCTCCTGCCTCTCTGTTTGTCCCACAGGGGACAGACACCACGATGCTGAACAAGCTCAACTTTCAGCACAAACTCAACACAAACTACATCCCACCGAAGAACAACTACGAGACTCAGTTTGGCATTCAGCACTTCGCCGGAGTGGTTTACTATGAAACAAGAGGTGGGAGTTACTTCACACTGCAGAGATGAGACACTGAACTTTTTTCTTTGCTGTTTGGAGCTCAGTTTTGTATTTTTTAATGTCTCTGCCTCTGTTCTTTCAGATAGTTTTTCTTTATCTATCACAGCTTTTATTCTTATCTACTTTTAACCCCCAACATGGACTGACACACTTTTTGCTGCTCTTCTTTTTTTTTGTGTGTGTCCCTTTGTCTTACATATCTGTCTCTGCTGAATTTTTATTGTCTGTATCTTACATTTGGGTCTGCTTCTTCATTAATTTATTCTTGTATGTGTGTTTTTGTTTGTTTTTTTAAAGCAAAGAGAACTGTGTAACTGAATTTGCTTGAAGCAAGCTTTCAAGAATGGGCTGGTAAAATAAAAATGATACTGAACAAGCAGCGGATGTTCTCACATGTCTGCGTGTTTAAGCTGCATGTTTGTGTCATTCCTGCAGGTTTCCTGGAGAAAAACAGAGACACTCTGTATGGAGACATCATCCAGCTGGTTCACTCCTCCAAAAACAAGTTCATCAAGCAAATCTTCCAGGCAGATGTTGCTATGGTAACTGACACATCATAAACCTTTCTAGAAGTTATAGAAATGTATGAAATTATCCCTGGTTTTCCAAAGTGTGTGTCTATTAAATAACCTCATTTGACAGAGCTAAGTGTTAAAACCTTCAAAACTCTTCATGTAGTTAATTTGTGACAACAGAAAATCAAAAGTTAATTTTCTGTTTCCATATTATTGTGGTTTCTTTCTTCTTCTGCATGCCAGAGTTTGCTCTCATGTTTCAGAATCATGTTTCTCAGTAACTTTGCAGTTTTTTCTGTCTTCAATCTTTCTGTACGGTGGGGTCTTTGTGTGCTGCTTGTTGCCAGTTTCTGTGTGGTTATCCTCCTGGTGCCACAGCGCTCACTAAGGTAACCGTCTTTAAAAGAAACGCAACCAGCAAACTGAAAATTTTATTACTTTACCTCTTAACCTCTCACGTGTCTTCTATTTGTGTTTTTATTATCTCTTATCATAATGTTCTTCCTGAATGTGTTTTTTTTTTTACATAATTACGCTTAATCATTATTTATTTATTTCTCCAAAGCAAAATTTGCATCTTTAAATCACCATCTAGTTTTATACCAATTCTTTTTTATTGTCAAACTCATAAATACAAACTAAAGACATGGTTTACTGACCTCTACTGGTCACAAAAGGCATCTACAAACATTTTCATCCTTGATTATAACAGGCAGGTAACACAGGTTTATATTTATTATTGATTATTAGCATTTATTTACAGCCAATTGCTATTTTATAATTATCAAAAATGTATGCTATAAATAAATAAAATTCAACAAATGGATATTTTTTCTACTGTTGATCTTTATTTGAAGTATTTCAATTTCCACTTTCTCAGAATGAACGTTTAGCTACAAATGCTAAGCTAATAGCATTAAGATAATAATGCATTCCATTTACTATATAAGGCAATAAACCATTACTTCAATATATTTCCTCTCTAATTTATTATCATTGCTGTATTTTTTATTTTTTGCATCTATTTTTTCTACAGAAATGTTGCAGATCACAGCGTTTTATTTTAAATCAGCGTGAAGCTGCAGTATCCGCTAGAAAAATGATTATATTTAAAGACAAAAGAATTGGTTTGTGTCACAGCTCAGCAAATTTCAACTTGCCTGACGCTGACAGTTTTTTTCTGTTGTCCTGTTCTGTGTGTGTGTGTGTGTGTGTGTGTGTGTGTGTGTGTGTGTGTGTGTGTGTGTTTAGGGGGCAGAAACCAGGAAGCGCTCTCCCACTCTCAGCAGTCAGTTTAAAAGATCTCTGGAGCTGCTGATGAGGACTCTGAGCGTCTGCCAGCCTTTCTTCGTTCGCTGCATCAAACCCAATGAGTTCAAGAAACCCATGGTGTGTATCTGCTCTTTTTCCTTTATTAAGCTGCTTACGTGACGTTAGCAAGAAATTAACTGTCAAACCATTTTGCTCATATGGGGAGATTTATAAGGATATGTTAGTTGATATTTTAAGCATAATCTGTAGGATGGTACGGTTCATGTTAATAAGGTGACCAACTTTTTCTTTTTAACTAATGTATGTTTCCACTTCAGCATGTGTATGTTCTTTTATTTTATTGTTTTGACAATGTACTGTTAAAAAAAAAACCCTGGAATAAAAACAATTTTATCAAAATAATTAAAGATTTTAAGATTTTCTGTGATTGTTTGTGGAGGAAAATGAGGCTTAACTTTACATAAAGTTCCTGTAAATCCTATGTTTTAATAATAGTAAAAAAAGACAACCTTTACATTTGGGCTGCACTGATTGCAGTTTTCTTTAAAAAAAAATCTGACCTGCGGATACTAATTTTTGTTTTTATTTTTATTTTTTTCTCTAACATGTTGCCAAGTTGTAACAGTGGGGTTATTTTTCCTTAACCATCCTTTACACTTCATTTATTAAATCCAGCAATGGTTGATTTTCTGACCATTACGGCAGATAAAATCAGTTTCACATCTGCATCTGTCAGCTAATTGCTTTTCCTCCAAAGTTATAGAAATTAGGGCCGATTTCTTGGTGCACTCCTGCTTTCATAAACTTTTCACTTGCAACTTACCTTCAAGACTTGCTTTGATTGACTGGACAAAATGAAAATATGATCCAGCACCTTCCTTCCTGAAAGTCGTCATTGTTGCCTGAACATACAGCTAACGTGTTAGCGCTGGGTGTGTTTTCCAGCTGTTTGACCGGGAGCTGTGTGTGCGTCAGCTGAGGTACTCTGGTATGATGGAGACGATTCGTATTCGGCGCGCTGGATATCCCATCCGCTACACCTTTGTGGAGTTTGTAGACCGCTACCGGGTGCTGATGCCTGGAGTTAAACCAGCGTATAAACAGGTGGGGCTGACATCTGTGGCTATCTGAAATAAAGCTGTACTTTTTACCTCTTAACGCGCAGATTTTCTATTTGTCTCCTTCCTTCTTTAATAAATGAAGTATGAAATTACATCTGGACAATAAATCAATAACAATATATCACAATAGACACGTGGTCAATATCAAAAGATAGATAGAATATTCAATATATAAAATATTCACTGAACTCTGATCCAGAATCGCACAGCATTCTGGGAGACGTAGGCAGAGAAAAGGCTTTAAGTGCTCGGCCTCTCACAGCTAACTAAGCTAGGTGGGTGGAATCAACTAACTCTCTCATTCTTTGGTTACCTAGCAACAACCTGCTGAGTAACTTCCACAGCAGCAGTTTCAGGTTTCGCCTCATAACTGCTTAACAATAAAAACCAACATTGTGGAGTGAAAGCTCTTGATAAAACAGGAAAAGTCATGTCACTAGTTTGGCAGAATTTCAGATATTCAAAACAAACAAAAAAATCAATAATTATAGATATCAACTGATAGGAAATGCTTATATCGTGATCATTTTCGTCAGGCTCCATGTGGAATCTGTATTTCCATGCATGAGGAAAAACTCAGCGATGTGGCTTAAAAATAAAATCTCCAATTTTTTAAAAACCAGATTAGATTTTTATTTTAACAAATTTGATTGTTATTGATGCTTGTTATTTTATTTATTCGTATTTAGTCAATAAATCGCTTACATCACTCTTAGGTATGTATATATATTTTATAAATTTGATCCCTTATGGTTTTATTTGTATTATTAATATTTAACATCTTGGATGGAGCAGCTTGTCAACTAATAAGAAATTTTCCCTCAGGATCAATAAAGTATATTGTATTCTATTGTATTTCCAATTCTTAATCAATTTTTTCTCTTAAAATAATTTTACAATGTAAGAAAATATATATATTTTTTTCAATAATTTCTTCTGTGAGTTGACCTGAATTAAATGACAAAGTAATAAGCAGAAGCTGTAAAACACGCTTGTTAAACAAGATGGTAGTTCTTTGGGTTAATATCACTCTGGAAACCCAAAAGTATATACTTTTTCATGACTATCTCTCACGTAATTGTGAGAGGCTTCATTTAATTTCCCTTTGGGAATAATAAAGTATTTTTAAATTTGAATTTGACTTGCCTGTTTTTCTGTCTTAGAAATAAAAGCTGTTTTTTGATAAGAGTGTGACAAACTACCGAAAAATAAACCTTTGCTTTCATGTTGCGTTACTCTGTTCTCCTTGTACTAACAGGAGAAATGTTAAAGTGTTCTCCAGCTGCAGCAGATCCACAACAGGTTTTGGAAATTAGGCGTGGGCCATTGAGTGTTTCCTGGTGTCAGGATCCGATCCGTGTTTATCCAACGGGTTTTTCCCACAGATTCCTTTCCTGCGACTCCCTTTGTGTCCCTGTTTCTCCAGCCTCCCTCTCATGCTCTGTTTAGTCAGATGCCTCCGTTTGAGCTCTGATTCTGGGATGTTTGTGTCAGTTTTGTCCTTATACCTGTGATGATTGTGATATTTTGTGTTCTGAATCATTTTTTTTTTAAGTGACATAACATCCTGAACAGGCTAGGATAGGTCTACGGTCTATGCAAATGATGTTCATTATATTTTTTGCACAAATTCATTCTTGGATAATAAGATTTAGATCTGATCAGTTCTGCCTATTTTTCGGGCATCTTTTCACTTTAAATGCAAATAGGATTTCTGCTGGCCACGCCCACAACTCAGCGTTTACACTCGCATGTAAAAATTGCTGCAAACAGACGCGCAATTATACAACCATCCCTCTTTGAAAAGCAGAAGTGGAGCCTCCTGCCTAACCAACAAAAATGCAGCAAGTGATTTCTTCTTTATCTCTACAATTGTCTTTTCCAGCAGCCATTGACCAGCAAATGCAGCGGTAAAACCAGCTGACCAAACGTGCTTGAGCTCAGCTTGGGTTGCTAGGTAACCATATAGTCTCCTCTCCCCGACTGTGACTTAGTAATCAGAAAATTTTTGAAACGGCTCTCTTTACAGAGTCTGAAAAATGATTAGTGCTTGTATGCTTTTAGACCCAAATGAAAGAACTAAAACATGCAAAAGGTTAATTTTGTTTAATAGATCTCCTTCAATAATAAATTAAAAAAACCTGATGCATTTTTATTACGTTGATAACAAATTAAATTTATTTCATAACAGTCAGAGATCTGTAGAAATACCCGATCACTGGAGCTTTGCTTTACTGAGTGCTAGATGTATCACCTTGTGGAAAAGATGATGCTTCTGTTGAGTTCCACCTCAGCAAAAACAGGAAGTTTTAATTCCGGGAGAATTTTAGAAACTAATTCCCTGTTGCTCTCCCTGGGCAGGAGGACCTGAGAGGAACCTGCCAGCGGATCGCTGAGGCCGTTCTCGGCAAAGACGACGACTGGAAGATGGGAAAAACCAAGATCTTCCTCAAGGTAACTTCCCATTAACGGAGAAACCTGCTACAGGATCATGTTAAAGCGGTCCAATGAAATCCAGAACCATTTATGTTCAGGTTTAGGGTCCTTGGAAATGCCTCATTAATGTATGAAGTCCTTGAAACTGCACATTCTTGTGATAAACTGGAATCTAACGTTTGATTAAAACCCTAAATTTGGAAAATTATTTGAAATCAGATATTTTCATACACCTAATAAAAAGACAAACTTTTTTCTCACTGCCTGATCAGATTAAACCTTTCCTGTTTTAGGTTAGTTGGAATTATCAAAATTATTTTTCCTAATTGCCAGAAAATCTTGAGAACATTTTTTGAGAGATTTTTTTCTTCTTTTAAACACGATTTGTTTGGGTTGCTTTTATATGATCAATATTTATTATTCCTAATGGCTTATTGATCAGTGTAATTGTAACATATTTTATACAATAAAGGTTGTTAAAATTGGGGATTTTTTTTTGATAATTTAATGTTTTGTTTTCGGACCAGTCGGATGTTTAAGGTGTGTGTGAGACATTACAAAACATAACTGTTTTTATTTACCTTGTCCCTGCTGTAAATTGTAGAATACTATCAAAGGATATTATTAACAACAATTATAAATTATATTATAATCATGAATCAAAATTGTCTTTTTTTGGTTTATTTGTGTTTTTTTTTTTTTTTTTTTTATCTCCAAAGGGATGCTGGAAATTTTAAAATCATTGAAAAGTGCTTGAATTTTACTAGAATTTTACAGTTCAATTCCAATTCCAGCTCTAGTTATCATAATATAAATGTATAACATTAAAACAGATCATTGTTGTAGCTAAATAAACCCTTTTTAGAGTGGTTTCAATGCACCTAACTGGAAATGAACCAGTTCATCCCAGTGGTAAAGCTCTGCTGTGATTGTTTCCAGTTACACGTCCAGTGACAGGAAGGACAGCATGTTTTGATTCCTGTTCTTTGTGTTTTTTTATTTTATTTTCGATCTTTATCTGACTTTCTAGTAAACGTATACATTTTATTTCCACTCAGTGAGCTCAGATGTGATATTGAGTTCAGAGGTCACTGGTGAGGCCCGTCAGTTAACGGGCTAAATGGAAATCTCAGCCGGTGCTGATAGGCTGTTCTCCTCTGTGTTCTCTGCAAAGCTTTCCGCCATGTTTATTGCCCTGTGCTGTAGTCCGGCACTCTGAGTTTACATTTTTGTCCCACATCAGAGTTTGTTTGTGCATTCACACCTCACCAACATATCAGACTTTTTAGGCGACCTAGAGTTCGAGTAAAGAAAATATTTGATTTTTACAGATGTGTTTTATCACCTTCAATTATGTTTTCTAAACTATTTCTTGTTTATTTGAAGTTTCATTTCTGTCATGGCAAAATGTGCTGCTTATTTGGTCAAAGTTTATGTCAAGTAATTAAGCAAATTTGCTCCAGACTTCAAATAATTTTATTTGGATAAAAGTAGTAATGTTAGTTCTGTTAGTCACTGTTAAGCTACCAAACAGTGACTTTTAGGGGGAGAAAATACAACACACTCCTTTTTGATGTGTGTGTTTTAGGTCTAAATGACCCGGGTGTGCTGATAGACGTGTGGAAAGTTGGGGATTTTAGTTTGAGAGTTAAATGACATACTCAAGTGTCAGACCTTGGTGTTCAGCTGGACAGGAAGTTCAACAGGAAGGAGAAAGTGCAGGGAAGTAACACCACTTCCTCCTCAGGACTGGCTGAGGTCACTGGAGGAAACAGTTTCAGTGTGTTAAACCTCTTTTGTCTGTTTAGTCAGTTAAAATCTGCAACATCAAAGCTTCGTATTAAAGATGTTTCCTGGTATTTTTATGTGTGATGATGTGCTGAATTTGTCCAAACGTTGCTTTTTTTCTGCAGCAAGTTCACACTTGGTGTCAAAAGTGAGGAACAGAGGTGAAAACATTAGTTTGTCTTTTTTTACTGTTGGTTTAGGATCATCATGACATGCTGCTGGAGATCGAGAGAGATAAAGCCATCACAGACAAGGTCATCCTCATCCAGAAGGTGGTGCGAGGCTTTAAGGACAGGTACTCTGCATCCCTTTAAACACATTAATTAAACCTTCTGCAAATTTATCACCTGAATACTGTAAATATTTGTATTTGAGAAAATGTTATATTTATTGCTTGTTTTTGAGCCATTTTGTAAAGGAGAGATTATTAACTCTTAAAGGCAAACAAAAATCGTAACATTTTATATAATTTTCTGTATTTTTTTTAATCAGATCTAACTTCCTGAGGATGAAGAAGTCAGCATTGTTGATCCAGAAGACATGGAGAGGCTACCTGTGCAGGAAGAGCTATGGAGCTGTGAGGATGGATTTCAAAGATTAGGGCTGGGCGATAAATCAGTTTTATTGATTGATCAATTTTTTTGTTTTTGAAGATTTAATTTTAGGAAAATATACATTTTATTTTTTCACCAATGTAATCATTGATTATCAGTTACTCAAAGTAGGAAAGCTGTGTCAGACACATTTTGCACGTATAAAGCAGGGGAGCAATGACTTACATAATACTTGCTTGTGAAAATCTGCCTTCAGGAAAATGCTTAAAAATAAATTAGCATAAAAACGTGCTTAGAGGTAAATACTGCAGTTACTGCAGCACATGGTTTCATGCTGCCACAGAACTACGGCTGGAATCTACACACATAAAACCAAGCATAACTTCACTTACTGATCTTTGATTTGACAACCAATAAATGTTGTTGTGACAAAAAATGTAATGTTTTCTACCAGTTTCCTTCATGCAGACAAACGTGGTAGTTTCTGTCGATCACAATTTCATTCAACTGGATGAGGTCACCGGCAAGATCCACTTCTTACCGCCGTCATGTCAGTTAATCACAATTAATAATTAGCTAATTTTGCAGTCAATTAATTAACTGGAGTATACCGACTCAAAAAAAAAAAAAACAACAGAAAAAAAAACAACATATTTAGAGTAGTAATTTGACCAAAATAATAATAAAAAAACGTTGTAAGTATGTTCTACCCAGATTTCCTCAAGTGGGATGATTTTACCTTCACCTTGGTTCAGATTTTATTAAGCAAATTTTGCTGTCCAATTATTAATTGATAAATCCCAAAAAATAATCACCAGATCAGTCCTGCACTGTTTGGATGTTAAGTCAAGCAGAAAGGGCTGAGCTGTTTCACACATTGATGTTTGAAGATGAATCTACAAACTATCAGGACATAGAATCACCAAAGTAATTCTGTCATTGCATTTTAGGTAATACAATTTGTATCTTCTTATTTGAAAAAGGGATTGAATTATTTGTTTATTTGCATCTTCTAATGTATTCCTACTATTGTGCAAAAATGCTTTTAGACACTAAATCTAAAATCTGCACAATGTGGCAATTTTTTTTTTTTTATCAGTTTAATCAGCAGAATAATTGCTAGTTGCAGCCCTAGTTCAGAGTGACGTCCGCCCGTGTTTTACAGCCTCAAATCATTTGGACTTTCAGTTCAGGTCAGCTCACAGAAGGTACGATTAAAAAAGGCAGTTTTAGAGAATACATTTTGTCATTTACAATTTCTTTTTAAGAAAAATCTATTAAAATTGGAAATTTAATTTGGTATGAAATTATCAGATATTTTATTTTTAAGCCACATCGCCCAGCTCTAACACACAGTAGCGTAAATAAAAATACCAAATATCATGAAGCTAAAAGCCTCTTCCTCTCTTTCCTTCATCCTGACAGATGCGAGCCGGCTTTTCTCGCCTCCAGGCTCTGGTTCGTTCCAGGAAGTTGTGTGCGTCGTACCACGTGGCCCGCCAGCGAATCACGGGCTTCCAGGGCCGCTGCCGAGGTTTCCTGGTGCGTCGGGCGTTCAGGCACCGGCTGTGGGCTGTCATCACCATCCAGGCCTACACCAGAGGCATGATCGCTCGCCGGCTGTACAAGAGGCTAAAGGGCGAGGTAAACACAAAATCTGTTTCATCTGACTGTCTGTAATTACATTCTGCACTTCTAAAAATGAGCTATCACCAGATCTGACTACATTTTCACTATCCTGCATGGTAATTTAAGTTATCGGCATTCACATTCTGACTAGTAAGAACAGTAATTCAAGATATCTTCGATTACATTTTGACGAGTCAAAATTCCTTTCAAGATATAATGACGTCAATGGATTTGTTATTTGAAAAGTCACACATCTGTAACTACAATATGTCAAGCTGAATTAGTCAGAATTAGTCTTTTAAAGGAACTTTGAACTCCCGCTCCAGATATCTCTAGTTTAGTTTTGACTAGTCGTCATTTGCTTTCAAGATATCTTCATTTTAATTTGCCTTAGTCAAGTCTATATATCTCCTAATTAAAATATTTTTAAAATTTGAATTATGACTAGTCAGAACAAAAAGAAATAACTTAAATTACTGTATGACTGGTCACAATTTAATTGTTATCTGAAATATGTGTTTCAGATAAACAGTAATGAATTTTAGATAATTTGAATTTAAGCGTCTGTACATATTAGTTATCATTTATACCAGCCAGAATGTAATCAGAGATCTCAAATAGGTATTCTCAAAATATAAGCACTAATTTAGTAATACATCTGGTGATAAACTAATTTTAGATATCTGGAATGTAAGTGGTAAAACAGATTTTATGTTAAAATGGCTTGCCTTACAGCTCTTTCACAACTGAAAAACTAATTATGAGGTCAGACGTGAGTCCCTATTGAGAATCATGATCAATCAACCAGATCTGGGTTTATTTCTGCTGACTTAAAAAAGTGAAAACATGCCCTCATATGTTTTAATTTTCTATAATGTTCTTCATTTCTTTTCCTCATTTTCCACTAATCAGTACCGCAGGAGGCTGGAGGCTGAGAAGATGCGTCTGGCTGAAGAAACAAAACTGAGGAACCAAATGTCTGCAAAAAGAGCGAAAGCTGAGGCTGAACGCAAACATCAGGTGACGCATTTATGACACCAAAGACACATCTAAACATATGTTGGAGAATGTTTAATCTTATTCATCTTTCTGATGTTCACAGAATAAATACAGCTGATGTTGGCGCCTGCAGCTGTCAGTCTTTGGTATCACTTCTGTTCATGCATCTGATTATTTCCTCCTCCAGGAGCGGCTGGCCCAGCTGGCTAAAGAGGACGCCGAGCGGGAGAAGAAGGAGAAGGAGGAAGCTCGTAAGAAGAAGGAGCTGGTGGAGCAGATGGAGAAGGCTCGGCTGGAGCCCGTCAACGACTCCGACATGGTGGACAAGATGTTCGGCTTCCTGGGGACGACGAACTCGTTACCGGGACAGGAAGGCCAGGCGCCGGCTGGATTCGAGGTGAACTGACCTCAATAAAGCACCTTTTACTACCGAGTATCAATCGGCCAAAATCTGAATCTGAAGGTCAGGCTTTGTAAAGATCGGTAATCGGCCAGAAAACTGCAATCAGTGCACCTGTAGTACCAATCAGTCATATCCTCCTGACTACCAGTAGTTCATTTTTGTCCTCTGTAGAGGACATTTCTAAACTTGAATATCTCCCACCCCCTGCGTTCTACTGAATTAATTCATTTTGGTATCTAGAGAGGACATTTAGGGCTTTTCAATGATACCACATGTGAAGGGGTGGGACTTTTGTACGTATCTTTTTCTAATTCATAAAAATGGTATTCATCAGTAATAACACATTTTATGGGAAGAGACAAAGTAAGTGCATAAAACCTTTTATTACCTTACAAAGACTGGGATTTAACAAAATTGGTGATTGGACAATATTTTTTTCCTGGTAGTCAGGAGGATATAATCATGATGTGATCTGAAGTCCTGTAATTCACAGAGCCATCTTGAACAAAAAATGTCTTTTTACATCCACAATAAATATAGTTTACAAAAGGTCCAAAATTCATCATACTTACCCCTGAAAACCTAAGACTTTGTCATTGTATCTCCTGTTATCTTGCTCTTTCTGTTTTGTTTTAAGTGTTTCGGGTTACAGTTGCAGAAAATGTAAGTGGCTAAAGCTTTTTCAAACCTGCAGTCTGACTTATCTGTGGAATTTTCTTTACTTTTTTACACAGGAAAGGAAAAAATTCAGTGAACTTTAGTTTTGCATATAAAACCTCTTAAAGATAAATGTAGGAGTTTGTGGGTCAGGCTTTCCTGCGTGTCAGGGACTGATTCCCCGTCTCCTCCAGGACCTGGAGCACTCCCATCGTGAGCTGGTGGAGGAGGATCTGGACGAGGCTCTTCCTCTCCCTGAAGATGACGAAGAGGAGGATTTATCGGAGTACAAGTTCGCCAAATACGCAGCGACCTACTTCCAGGGCACCACCACACACACTTACGTTCGCCGGCCTCTCAAGCAGCCGCTGCTGTTCCACGAGGACGAGGGAGATCAGCTGGTGAGTTTTCTGGCCGGTCAGAAGGTTTAGAGGAAACTTAAAGCTTCCTCTTTTCATCAGATGATGAAAATAGTTCACTAAGCGGGTGGCACTGAGCACAATGAGGCGGGGTCAGTTTATAAACTTTGAACTACACAACCTGCCTCTCGAGCTGAAACGATTAATGTGATTAATCAAGACTAATCAATTATTGAAATAATCGTTGAGTAATTTAGTAATCACTTAATCATTGACTACAGTTTACACACTCAAAAAAGGTCATTTGCATTTTAGTGTACAAAAATATTCCAGGCAATATTTTTTGCCTAAAAATGTTTCATTTTTGCAAAAATAAATATTTTTCTAATTTAAAAAATAATTGAACTATTTGTTTATTTACATTTTTTAACATATTTCTGATATTGTATAAAAAACACTTAAGGGGTTAAAGGAAAAATCTGCAGAATATGGAAATGTGCTTATTCAATTAATCAGTTTACCATCAAAAAATCAATAGAATAATCGATTACTAAAATAATCATTTGTTGCATTCGCTTCTGTCTCCATGTAAACGTTAAACACTATCAGCTCAGCTGGTTCTGATCAAAAGTAGGTAAATCTGAGTGAACGCTTTCCTTTGAGAAACGTTTTTCCCTTGGAACCTGATGAAATGTGTTTGACCTTTGCCCCCTGTGAGGCTGCGCTGGCCGTCTGGATCACAGTGCTGAGGTTCATGGGAGATCTGCCGGAGCCAAAGTACCACACGGCGATCAGTGACGGGAGCGAGAAGATCCCCGTCATGACCAAGATCTACGAGACGTTGGGGAAGAAAACCCACAAGAGGGAGCTGCAGGCGCTGCAAGGGGAGGGGGAGGTGAGGACGAGAGGTCAAGAGGTCAACATTTAAACAGCTTAGTTACTCTGGAATCATTATTATTTTAAAATTAGGAACAAAAGACGATAGTCTCGATTTATTGTGAAAATTCAAGTACGCTGTTACTTTGGTAGACAGAGCGCTGCTGTGTGTCGTCAGCATTCTTCTTCTTCTTTGGTTATGTAAACATTCACACAGAAATCTAACTGCACTTGCATTATTCAGCAGTATGAACGATTTTTAGCAGAAAAGCAGAATTGAGCATCAGAACCTGCTGTGTGAACGTAGCCTCACATGTTACAGTAAACAGTGAAGATAAAAACTGAGTCTAATATTAATCATCTAACATAAGAATGTAAGCAGAAAATATTCTGCCAGAAATGAGAGGAAAACCTATGCAAGTGTGTAAAATTTAGCTTGTATTGCTTATTTATCAACACTTTGTTTACTTTTGCCAAACATCTTCATCGTTTAGTCTTTTGTTTAAGAGTGTTTTTTTGTTTTTTTTCCCTTGAGACGACTCCTCCTGAAAGCCTGAAGAAAAACAGCCTCCGACACAAACTGGTTTCCCTGACCTTGAAGAAGAAATCCAAGATCACAGAGGAGGTAGGACGTCTGGACGGAGAGAAGGAGGACCGCCTCTGGTAGAGTAGAAAACAAAACGCACAGAAAACAAACACGCCGTTATGCGTTTCAGGTCATCAAGCGCCTCAATGATGGCGAGCACGGTCTCCACGGCAACAGCATGTTGGAAGATCGGCCGACTTCCAACCTGGAGAAACTTCACTTCATCATCGGAAACGGGATCCTGAGGCCGATGCTGAGGTAAGCGGTGAGAAAACGAGTCAGTCATGCAGAAAAGGAACCAGATTGGTGGTTATTCATGGCATTAAACATGAAAGCTGGGTCCAGTTTTTGTTTCGTCAAACTGGTAAAGGAGAACATTTGTTTTTCAATTCAACCAGATTTCCTTGTTTCTATCACCTTCATTTTCTTTGTTTCAACTTATTCTAATATTTTCTTCGTGCTGAAATTTGGTAATTGATGTTTTGTTCTTTACGTATTGTGATTTGAACATAATTTTCCATTTTAATTCGATACAATTGAACATATCTAATAGGGATGGGTGATATAGACTCAAGATTTTACATTATTTAGAGATATTTATTGTGTCTTTGCTGTATTTTGTTTTGTTCCTTTGGTAATTGTAACAAACTCAAACCTGCTTTTAAAGCTTATCTGTTGTGATTCGGGCTCTTCAGTGCATCAGTTACATAAGGAAGTGATTCTCATCACTAAGCTGCACATTTATTGATCTTATTCAATTTACTGATATTTATCGATGAAAGCAGAAAATCATTTTTGAGGTTACCAGACGTCATCAGTTGGAATTCATCGTTGTCACAATAAATCAAAATTTTAATCAAAATTATAACATAATGATGGAAGATTGCCTCTTTTTACAGAGATGTGAAAAATGTTTGCCTCCTTCCTGGTTTCCTGTTTTTGTGTGTTTGTCACATTCCAGTGTTTCAGAAAATCAAACCAATTTAAATTTAAACATAATAAAACACTTTTTAAATGAAGGTGTTTATTATTAAACGAGAAAATGTAGTGAGACAAACATAAAAAAGGAAATCAGGAAGGGGGCAAACGCTTCACACCACAGCACACTGGTGATGGTTACAGCAGGGGTGTCCAAACTTTTTGGCTTGGGTGCCAAAAATATTTTGATTCTAATGACAAAAACTGTCTTATTTCAACTGGACTCAACATTTTAATAAAAAAATCAAGGGAGTAAGATTTCTGTAGACAGTGGAAATCATTGTAGATTAAAAACTTTAAAAAAAGACCACAAAGATTTTCCAGATTTAAAAAAAAATCAACAACAAACCATTACCTGTTTTATTTTTTTATTTTTTGTCTTTTCAGTAACAACGCTCAATCTTGATTTATTTTGCTAAACGTACTAAGCGGCTATGATCAGGACTGCATTTTAATAAAAGTTGTTGGATGTTTGTTGTCCTTCTTACTATTAAAATAAATTAAATTCAAAGCAAAAACCTGGATGAATGCTTGTGTTGCACCTCATGTTTTCCTTTGTAAAATGTTAAATTGTTTAATTTTTTAAGTGAAATTTGCACGCTAAAACTGTTTTTAAGTAGATATCTGTATCAGACTTCCTTCCTGAACTGGCAAACCACATTAAGATATTATTAAATTGTGATGAAGGACCGGCCAAAATCATTTTGAGGGCCGTAAATGGCCCCGGGCCGCACTTTGGACACCCCGGGATAGGGTAATGTTTGGGTTTAGCATAAATGCAGTTACTGAAATGAATGGAAGTCAGTAACACACAGTGGGTAGAAATGTGAACTTGTGTGTGTGTGTGTGTGTGTGTGTGTGTGTGTGTGTGTGTGTGTCAGGGATGAGATCTACTGTCAGATCTGTAAGCAGCTGAGTCAGAACCCGTCCAAGAGTTCTCACGCGCGCGGCTGGATCCTCGTCTCGCTCTGCGTCGGCTGCTTCGCCCCATCAGACAAATTTGTAAAGGTCAGAATCAAAACAGTGACCTAAAATAAACTTTAGTTATTGAATAAAACATGGCTTCATGAAGGTTTTCTGTCCGTAGTACCTGAGGAACTTCATCAGAAGCGGGCCGCCGGGTTACGCTCCGTACTGTGAAGAAAGGCTGAGGCGAACGTTTGTGAACGGGACGCGAACACAGCCTCCATCTTGGCTGGAGCTGCAGGTACTAACGCATCGATCTGCTTCAAGCTGCAGCATTTTTCTGGTATTCAGCGGAAATCAGTTTGACCCGAGTTCTGACATCAACGCTCAGGCCACCAAGTCCAAGAAGCCCATCATGCTGCCCGTGACGTTCATGGACGGCACGACGAAAACGCTGCTGACCGACTCGGCGACGACAGCCAAGGAGCTCTGCAACGCTCTGTCCGACAAGATCAACCTGAAGGACCGATTTGGCTTCTCTCTGTACATCGCTCTGTTCGACAAGGTCGGACCGCAAACCGCTGAGCCTGGATTCAGATCTGCTGCTTTTCATGGCTTAGTCAGCTTAATCTGTCCATCCGTCCATCCGTCTGTCCATCCATCCATCTGTCCATCCATCCATCTGTCCATCCATCCATCTGTCCATCCATCCTTCCATCTGTCCATCCGTCTATCCATCCATCCGTCCATCTGTCCATCCGTCTATCCATCCATCTGTCCATCCATCCATCCATCTGTCCATCCATCCATCCATCCATCCGTCCATCTGTCCATAATCCGTCCATCTGTCCATCCGTCCATCCACCCACCACTTATCTCTGTTCTTCTCCTCCATTTACTTTCTTTTTCCCTCTCTTCTTCTCCTTTTTTCTCTTTCTTTTTCTCTCTCCATTTCTCTCTCTCTCTCTCTATTAGCATGTAGCTACATTTGTGAATCTCTTTTGTAACGCTGTTGCCGTGACGACCCTTTCCCCCTCCTGCAGGTCTCGTCTTTAGGCAGCGGCAACGACCACGTGATGGACGCCGTGTCGCAGTGCGAGCAGTACGCCAAGGAGCAGGGCGCTCAGGAGAGGAACGCCCCCTGGAGGCTGTTCTTCAGGAAGGAGATCTTCACGCCGTGGCACAGCCCAGTCGAAGACCAAGTCGCTACAAACCTCATCTACCAGCAGATCGTCCGAGGCGTCAAGTTTGGGGAATACCGCTGCGACAGGGTGACTCGCTTTATTTTAAGCTTTATGGGAATGTAGAAAGTATCTAAAATTAAGGCTGTACATTGCAAAACCACGAAATCTTACTAAATATTTACAGCTAGTTTCCAGTGCAAACATCTTGGTACACTTGAAATAAGACAAAACTGACTTATAAGTGGCTTTTCAGCAAGAGGTAGGAGAGAATATAAATTAAAAAGTACTATTTCCATTGGCAGATATTTTCACTTATAACAAGATGTTTTTTCCTTGTTACATGTGAAATAATCTGCCAGTGAAACCAGAACGTTTTGATTTGTTTTCAAGAATTATTTACTTAAAACAAGCTCCCATTACTTCTATAAGTTGGGATTTTCTTTTGTAAATTTTTTGTCATTGTAGAAGCTTTACATTTAATTTATAAAGGTATTAAAACGTCTTAAATTTGAGTTGGTGAAACCTGCAGAAATCCTGATAAAACATTGAAATCCCGTCAGATGCAACAGTGAACAGGTTTCTTTTTAACTTTATTTTATCTGTAGACACTTTATTAATATGCTTTCAGTTCAGTTCATGTTTATTTACAGCACATTGTTTTATATCATAAAAACACAAAGTCAGCAATTGAAGCATCACATTTTATCAAGTGCCATCATTGCACATCAAAATGTTGATGTTTCATTCATAATGTTTCAAAAGTGTCTCTCAACTGGCGGGTTTTAGTCTAGATTTAAGGAAACTCTTAAATCTAAATATGTTTTGGCTGTTTTGCAATTTTTCTGTAAGTTTGTTCCAGATTTGTGGAGTAATTAATATACAGCTGTTTATTATGTTTTTAGATATTTATATCTATTTTTCCCACTCTGTGATTAATAAAGGATTATTCTACTCTGTGGTCTTATAATCTATTAATGGGTTAATAGATCAGACAACTGCTGAGGATAAGTCAAAGTTTTGCTCCTTCAGACTCACCCTAACCCCTGTGTTTCTGTGTCTCGTTGCGTCTCCAGGACGACCTGGCGGAGCTGGCCTCGCAGCAGTATTATGTTGATTACGGTTCGGAGATTCTTCTGGACCGCCTGCTGAGCCTCATCCCGTCCTACGTCCCGGACAGAGAGATCGGCACGTCCAAGACGGTGGAAAAGTGGGCTCATTTCATCATGGCTGCACATAAAAAGGTGCAAAAAAATGCATTTAGAGTCTATAGAGCCTGACGTGTCTGCAGCTCCTGAAGTTCAAATGATTTATTTTCTGTTTGTTAACGTCTCTGTTTTGCTGACTCAGGGTATTTACACCCAGAAGAGGTTCGACTCTCAGAAGGTGAAGGAGGAAGTGGTGGACTTTGCTCGCCATAAGTGGCCGTTGCTGTTCTCCCGTTTTTATGAAGCGTTCAGGTTCTCAGGTCAGAACCTTCTACATCATCAGAGTTTAAATACATTTATGTTTTATTAAAACCTGTCATGATAACGTATTTTGTTATTGTGGATAAGAAACTGTCCCAGAAGTCATTGCGATAAATGAAACTAGAAGATGTTTTAAATGTCCAAAATAAGCAAACAAAACAACAAACTATAAAGTCTCCTTAAACAAAATTGTCCTTTAAAAAAGTTTGAGACCAAAACACCAGACTGAAAACTATCATCCAATTTTTGGTAGAAAGAGAAAAACGAGTAATTGGAAATTATTGCAGTTGTTTCAATTTATAATGAAATTAATTGTTTTATTGCAAATTGCGACAGGCCTGGTGAGGATCTTCTAAATCATGAGATAAATATAGATAATATAGATATAGATAAGTATTTTATTAGAGTAGTTATTACTGGGACAAACAATTGTTATTTTGAAACCATTTTCAACTAACCTGATAATGGAATAATATTACAAGTTTTCCCTCTCAAAGATGAATAAACTTTAATTTTGTACAGAATGCTGGAACTGGAAGACTTTTTAAATGTCCAAAATAAAACACCAACACTAACTAAATAAGAAAGAAATAAAAACTCAACACACACACAACCAACACCAGAACTGAAATTATTAATCTCATTTTGGTTTATCATGCGACTAAAGGCTTACTTTGATCCTCTGCCACATAATGAAACCCATCTTGTTGTTTAGTGGAAACCAGTAAGTTTCCTCTGTCCCTGTTGTTTTTGGCTCTCAGGTCCCAGTCTGCCTAAAAACGACCTGATCGTTGCCGTCAACTGGACCGGCGTTTACTTTGTAGACGAGCAGGAGCAGGTCCTGCTGGAACTCTCTTTCCCAGAAATCATGGCGGTTTCCAGCAGCAGGTCGTCGCTCTTCCTCCTCGACCCAAACCGACCCAGACCCGAGCGTTCACGTCCAGAACCTGACCTGCTTTTGGTTTTACAGGGGAGGGAAGCTGCAGGGTCAGAGTTTCACTTTGGCAACCATCAAGGGAGAAGAGTTCACCTTCACCTCCAACAACGCAGAAGACATTCGGGACTTGGTGGTGACCTTTCTGGAGGGTTTGAGGCAGAGGTCAAAGTTCGTGGTTGCACTGCAGGACAGCTCCAATGCTGGTAAGTCCTGAGCTGCGCTCCCACAGCTTTGACCAAAATCAGACTTTTTCACGGCACGCCTTATTGCAGTCTGAACTGAAAGCCTTGTGACTTTGTGCTTTTACTGCACATAATTTTGGCTGTTTTCAGGGTTTTGAAATATTTTTACCTTATATTCTTACACTGCTGTAAGAAAATACTGTAATGTAACACAGGAAATAAGACAATGAATACGTAGATACTGGCTAAAACTATAAGCATGAAGATGTTGTAAGGTGAAAAAATAAACCTAAGTAGATTTTAATGAAAATTGTCGTTTTAGTTTTGGTAGTTTTGTAGTTCCATAGATCACCAAGTCATTCATGCTTCTGTTCTTTTGATGTGTCCCAAATATCTGTAGTTCTCTGTTATTGCAGTTTATTTTAGAAATTCATGCTTATCCATTGGAAACCAATTAAATTAGTTTCTGCTCAGTAAATTTTACTTCAGTTCCTTGAAGAGTTTCATACAGCTTGTTAATTGTGTTGATTTAAAGATGGCCGATGTGATGCGTGAATTCGTCTTTAAGGTGTGTTGATGTCTTCCTGCAGCAGGTGAGGAGTCGACCTTCCTCAGCTTTCGGAAGGGCGACCTGATCATTTTGGACCAGGACACCGGCGAGCAGGTCCTCAACTCCGGTTGGGCGCATGGCATTAACGAACGAACCAATCAGAGAGGAGATTTCCCAGCTGACTCTGTTTATGTTCTGCCGTCCATGACTCGTCCCCAACCAGAAGTAGTGGTAAGTGAAAATCGCACACGAAATCTCGTAATGATGTTTTTTTTTTATTTTTTTTTAAGTGTTTACAGTAAGTTAGGTTTGCTTGTTTCATATTTTCCTAAAAGTTTTCTTTAAATCGTAGAAAATATTTTTCCCATTTACTCCACCCAATTAGGCGCTGGTTACCATGACACCAGACCAGCGACAGGAGTCGGTTCGTGTTTCTCAAATCATCCTGCCAGAGACGGATGACAGACAGAAACCCTACACTCTGGAGGAGTTTTCCTATGACTATTTCAGGTACAAATGTGTACAACCTGAACATTTATGTGTAAAATGTTAAACACAAAAGAGTGAGACGTCTTCTTAGGAGGGTCAAACTTAATGTTTACACTCTGACATGAAAATTCCTGCAAAAAAGATATGCAGTGATACAACTGCATGTCTTTGAGAAGCATTAGCAGAGCCTTATGCACAACCAACAAGATTGCAGCATGTGGTTTCTGGATGATAAGTCAATGACAAAACACTTGTCTTTTCCAGCAGCCATTGTACAGCGCATACAGCGGTAAAACCAGCTGACCAAACCTGCTGAAACTCAGTTTGGGTTGCTAAGTAACAGGGTCAGAACTCTGCTGGGGTTGCTAGGTAACGGGTCAGAACTCTCCTGGGGTTGCTAGGTAACGGGTCAGAACTCTGCTGGGGTTGCTGGGGTAGCTAGGTAACGGGCAGTGCCTGCTGACTTGTGACGTTACCTTCCGGAGGTTTTTGAAGCAGCTCACTTTCCAGACATCAAAAAACATTAACTCACTTCCAGAAAATGCCTGCTTGGTTTTTAAGGTGCTTGTGTTGTTTTTAGAAGCAATTGAGGCCCAAGTGGAAGTACAAAAATGTGAAAATGTTCATTTATCATAAAATGTCCCCATTAATCTACCATATTTTCTGCACTAGTATAAGGCGCACCTAAAAACCTTCAATTTCCTCAAAAGCCGACAGTGCGCCTTATAATCCGGTCCTCATATATGGACCAATATTGAGCCACAACAGGTCTAGCAACTACGGCAAGCAGCCGCCGACTTCATTTTCCCCCTTAGAAGAAGAAGCGAGCGGTGCATGCTGGGATAGTTGTCAGAACGCTGGTTTGTTAATAAAGTTTGACTGACCTATCTACCTACCGACCGTCTAGAATCAGGTCGTCTGCAGGTCATTTAGCACCACGTTCTACAAGAACAGGCTGTGCGCGAACGGAGAATGGCGACCATCGTCCGGCCACGCCCCGGCCCAGTCGCTGAAGGCTCTCCTCGCCGACCGGAGTCGACCGTTTTGTTGAGATTCACTTTAGTGCAGCTCCATGTAGTGGATGCATAATGTAACTCCAGCCTCTACTGTAGCATCTATTCTATGCGCCTTATATATGAAAAATTTTTTAAAATAGGCCATTCATTGAAGGTGCCCCTAATAATCCGGTGCGCCTTATAGTGCGGAAAATACGGTATTGTGAACATTACCTGCCATTTCCAGACCTCCTCCCAAACACACCCTGAGCAGAGTGATGGTGACCAAAAACCGAGGGAAAGACAAGATGTGGAGCTGCACCAGAGAGCCACTCAAGCTGCCGCTGCTGAAGAAGGTGGTTGGCCATGAGGAGCTGGCACAGGAGGCCTGCATGGCCTTCATAGATATCCTTTAAACACAACAAATATTACGAATAAACACAGGCTCGGTCGTTACATTGAATAGTACCACTTCATTAACTAATAGAGTTTATCTGAAATGTTTTTGTCAGGCTGACAGTCTGTGTTGGTCAGAAGCTTGCAGACGCTGATTGTGGCTAAAGTTGAATCACTTTACAACAAATAAATGCATTAAAACATTAAAACAAATTTTAATGCATTTTAGATTTTCTCTAATTCACAAAGAGTCAAAATTATACATATAGGCACAAATATGTTCATAAATTAACTTAAATCTTATGTATACTACAGGGTGTTGAGGGGTCTTAATATCTGGTTAGTGAGTTCCTTTAACACCATAGAAAGGGTTAATTTTTCTTTTGGCTGAAATAATTAATTGCATTAATTGTGATTAATAGATTATTGAAATAATAGTTAACTAATTCAGTAACTGATTAATTGAAAAATGGAGCATAGACTCAAAACAAGCTGTTGTCTTTAAGAACAACACACTCAGAACAAAACATATAAATATTTCACATTTAAGATTTAAAAAATTTTTTGTAAATACGTTCTACCGAAAAGTCCTTAAGTGGCAGTTTTACCTTCACCTTGTCCAAATTTTGTAAAGAAAATCTCCTACTGAGTACATTTTCTATTCAATTATTAATTGGATAATAAAAAAATAGTTTTTTTTAGCTGCATTCTTTGCTACAAGTAATCAACCCGTTACTAAAGGACTGCTCTGATTTAACCCAAAAATTATTTGAATTATTTGTTTGTAGTTTTTAATGTATTTCCAATATTGTATGAAATAAGCTTAAGTGGTTAAATGAAAAATCCACAGAATGTGCCTTTTTAAAGAATCTGATTAATCGTCGGAATAGATTAATATTCCTAATCGCTTAACGAATGATCCAGTATTCAGAACAATAACAGCTGTTTATGCCTGATGGATGTTTGTAAGCTTCTGTCCAAAATTACAGACTAACAGCAGGACGTTTATCAGGCTCCTTGACCTTTGATCCCACCGATGATGAAGTACATGGGCGACTACCCGTCCAAACGGACGCGCTCCGTCAACGAGCTGACAGACCAGATCTTTGAAGGAGCTCTGAAGGCCGAGCCGCTGAAAGACGAGATCTACTGTCAGATCATCAAACAGCTCACGGACAATCACGTCAAGTGTGTAAACTGCCATAAACCCTAAAAACAGCACGTTTACTGCTGAGGACCATTTAACAAACACTCACCGACCACCGGGCTTGAAATTTCCCCACAATAACACAACATCTTCATTTATATGACCGGAAATGAAAACATTCGTCTCTTAACTCACTTTTGTTGTTTTCTTTGTTCAGATGCTGCTTTGTAAATGTGACACGTGGAAATCAAAAACTAAGTTTCTTTACTACAAAGTGTTCTGTGTATTAATATTTTAGTGCTATTTGTAACTTAGAATCACAATAAAAGAAAAATAGACTTGAGTTACTTTGGCAGAAACAAAAATCCTCTTTTGCACCATTAAATATAAAAATTATCCACCATTTCCTATCTGTTATGTTTATTCACCAATTAAATAATTTATTACTTAAATAAGAATAACAATAGGTGTTGATGTGTGACAGGAGTATTATAAGTAAGCAGTCATAAAAAAGAACAGTTCTCACCAACTGAGACTTGTTCAAAGGAATCAGTTCGCTGGTGGATGACGATCATATAAATAATCCTGGCCTTGTTTTCTTAACACCGGTAACTTCAGGTTTTATTTTTAGTGACTCACTAAAAAGAAAGCCACTTATCCATTATTATTTTTAAACACAGTCCTTTGCTAAGCTAACTGTAGCGTCGCACTTTGAGCTGATGTCACAGCAAAGTAACGGTCGTCTACATGCAGTACCTTACGGACCACTAGAGGGCGGCCACGGACCACCAAGGAAAGTTTCAGACTGACTTAGAGGTTTGAGTTGTAGTTTGTGATGAATTTGACCTTGTTTGATAAGGAACTAGAATAAAAGAATCAATTCTGAACAGGAGCTGAGAATGAGTTTCTCTCTGCTGCAGGTACAGCGAGGAGAAAGGCTGGGAGCTGCTCTGGTTGTGCACTGGTCTGTTTCCTCCCAGTAACGTTCTGCTGCCGCACATCCAGCGGTTCCTCCAGTCCAAGAAGCACCACCCGCTCTCTGGAGACTGCATGCAGAGGCTGCACAAAGCGCTGCGGTAAAACTAACGGCATCTCTGCTCTTATTTTACACAAAACAACATCTAACTTCCAAATTCTGTTTGCATCTCTAAAGATAGGTTTTTCGCTCTTAACAGGCCAAAAAAATCTTCATTTCACAGATTTTTTTTTTTTTTTGATGAACATTGTTTTAAATTGGTAAGAAAAACTAAAACTGAAATGATTAATCAATTATTGAAATAATTGTCAACTAATTTAGTAATCAAGTAATCGCCAACTGGAGTTTACAGACTCAAGTACAGGCCCTGGGCTGAGAGAGTAACGTATTCAGAGCAATAACTGAGCAAAAGCTGTGCAAAAAAATAAATAATTGCATTTTGCATTTAAGATAAAAAAACAAAACAGTTTTAGCTTCACCTGGTTCAAATCCAGTAAAATAAAATTTCTATTAAGCACTAAAGTAATGCTGTGTTGTTGCATCCTGAGAGATAAAATGTTTATATTCTTTATTTAGAAATGTATTTATTTGTTTGCATAAATATGTATTTCTAATGTTGGAAAAAAGACTTAAGTGGATAAATTAAAAATCTTATTTGTTTTGTCTTATAATTGTCAGAATAATCGATAACTGAAATAATTGTTAGTTGCAGCCATAAATAAAGAAAACTGATTTATTTCCGAGGCGCCCTCTGGTGTTTAACTAATTTGGACTTTTAAGAAAATAATAAAACAAATATTCTATCTATATGTTGATTCATTCTTGTGTTTATATATAAACATTTCCTGTTTTGTGTTTAAAAATGTATCTATGCAGATGGTTGGTTGATGTTTTGACAAAGGTAACGCTATACAAGATTTTTGCTTCAAACTTTTTTTTCCTTTAAAATTCTTGTTTATGTCAGAATGTGACATGTTCATTTTGAACCATAAACGAATAAAATCAGCAAATAAATAAATACTGTGATTTTCTTTGGTCCTTTTTCACAGGAACGGGTCCAGAAAATATCCCCCTCATCTGGTGGAAGTGGAAGCCATTCAACATAAAACGACCCAAATCTTTCACAAGGTTTACTTTCCAGACGACACAGACGAGGTAGGAGCCAAAAGGCCGAGCGCTTGAAGCTTCGCTCATCCACCGAGACGCTTTCTAACCGTCCTGGACTCAAATCTGCAGGCGTTCGAGGTGGAGTCCAGCACCAAGGCGAAGGATTTCTGCCAGAACATCTCCACCAGGCTGCTGCTCAAATCCTCCGAAGGGTTCAGCCTCTTTGTCAAGATCTCAGAAAAGGTCAGAGGTCATGAACTCCGCTGCCAGATTTCCAGGAGCAAAACTGAACATCTGTTAACGGAAAATTATGGCAAACTAACAGTTCAACAACCTAAAGTGATGAGAATTGCTAACGTCTGAATGTTATAGCAAAATGTTTGTAATATCAAAAGAGTAAATTGTAATAAATTAATTTATTTCGTGTTGCAGGTCATTAGCGTTCCAGAGGGAGATTTCTTCTTCGACTTTGTTCGCCATTTAACAGACTGGATCAAGAAATCCCGACCGGCTAAAGACGGTTTGTTCCTGCATCTGCTGAAAGCTTGAAAATAGTTAATTATGTTTAAGACCTCTATAAAAGTAACAATATTTCAACATATTTTTACTCAGTAAAGGTAAAAAGTAGTTATCAAAGAAATTACTCAAGCACTGAGTAACTGATCAAAACATTAATCAATTAGCATTTTAAAAACCAGCCAAACAAAATATAAAGTTATGAGGTAATTCTGATATTGTAGAGACAAAAATGAAAATAATTAAATTACAAAACAATAAATAAATAAAATTCCATGAAACTTGAACAAAAGGTGCAGGTCTGTGTCTGGTGAATTTTTGTTTTTTATTCAGTGAAGTGACTGAATTAATTATAATCAGTAATTTTACGCAAGAGTAGCAATGCTTTATAATTAAAATGCTCAAGTAAAGTAAAAGGACAGAATAATAAAAATACTCCGAAAAGAAACGCTTTCGAAAAAGTTACTCGAGTCAGTGTAACTAATTACTGCCAGACTGAGACGTTTTCATGAAACATGTTTAAATAATGCAGATTTTTCTAAATGTCTGAGGTTAAATCAAAACTAAACTTTTCTTCTTTTTGATTCATCAAAATTATTCCCGTTTTCTAAATGGCTGAAAACTGAGATGGAGACATTTTTATAGAGCTTTTCTTTGTGAACTCGATGCAGATTTAAGGTTTTTAGATGATGCCTTTGACGACTTGCCGCTTCTTGAACTTCTGCAGGAATCATCCCGTCTCTGACCTACCAGGTGTTCTTCATGAAGAAGCTGTGGACCAGCACAGTCCCTGGGAAGGATTCGTTCGCTGATTCCATTTTCCATTATTACCAGGTCGGCCTCATTAGATGATGATCCTTCCACTGAGACTCTACTTTCTCATAATAATCAGCGTAACGCGGCGTTTCATGACGGCGTCTCCTCTGTGTCGCCTTCCTCTCAGGAGCTGCCTAAGTATTTGCGTGGATACCACAAGTGTTCTCGGGAGGAGGTTTTCCACCTCGCAGCGCTGATCTTTCGGGTGAAGTTTGACGACAATAAATCACACTTTCCTTCGATTCCCAAGATGCTCCGTGAGCTGGTTCCCCAGGACCTCATCCGCCAGATGTCTCCGGACGACTGGAGGAGGGTAAAAACATTCATAAAACCTTTAAATCTGCATTATGTAACTTTAAAAATAATGTTTTTTTACATATTTGTTAAAACTGTCACCATGTTGTGACAGTTTAATATAAAGATTGATCTTCTACACCAACTCTTTGAGCTACGATTTGAAGAAATGCACCAAAAACAATCAGAGCCAGGAGGAGGGGCTTAGCGCTGTCAATCAATTTCATGTACTCGCTGCTAAATGTGCTAATAACGGAGAAAAACAACTTACAGTTACAGAAAAACTGTTGTTCTGTCATCATTGCTAACTAGCCTTAGCTTTCACAGCATTCTGTGCTAACTACAGTGTAGCCCAGAGCAGCGCCACACGAGATTGTGATTGACAGCGCTAAGACCCTCCTACTTGCTCTGATTGGTTGTTCTAGTTAGCCCTGGGAGAAGCTCCATTTTTTCACAGATCATCTGTCTCATAACAAACTGTCTCGACATGATTATAGTTTCAACAAAAAGTAAAAAATATGTTTTATAAAAGTTACATATTGCAGCTTTAAGTGTTAAATAAAATGTTAACTTTTAATCTGAATTGTGATTGCAGTCTATAATTGCGTACTTCAACAAGCAGCCTGGGAAATCGAGGGAAGAGGCTAAGCTGATGTTCCTGAAGATCATCTATAAATGGCCGACCTTTGGCTCCGCCTTCTTTGAGGTCAAGGTAAACGCAGCGAAGCCTGTCGATTCCTCAGATCTGCTTTCTGATTTTAATTCTGACCCGATCAACTCTGCTACGTTTTTGCTTATTAGATTTTCATTTGTGGTGCTTTTGCTTTGAAGATACTAGTAAAAGTTTAAAGGTCAAAAGGTCAACCAGCTCCGACCCACATTACCCAAATCAGACTAAATTGGTGTCAAGTGTTCGTGCAACAAAATGTTTTGTTTACTATCATTTCAAAGTTGTTAACAAATATTTCCATAGGTCGTAACATTTTTAACAAATCAATACAGAAAAAGTTTATATATTTTCACACCTTTTCACACGATGGCGTTTCCTGCTTAGCAAACCACGGAGCCGAACTTCCCAGAGATTCTGCTGATTGCCATCAACAAGCATGGAGTCAGTCTGATCGACCCAAAGACCAAGGTTCGTCTTCAGATCGTTTACCGTTCAGATGAGGAGCTTCGTGATTCCAGAGGTTGAATTTTTACATGATTAAAGCTGGAAAACCAAAAAGGCTGTGTGTTTGGTTCTGCAGGACATCTTGACCACCCATTCCTTCACCAAGATCTCCAACTGGAGCAGCGGGAACACCTACTTCCACATCACCATAGGGAACCTGGTCAGAGGAAGCAAGCTGCTCTGTGAGACTTCACTGGTAGGCGACTGAAAATTAGCTTCATGCTTCATCTTTTACTGAACTCAGAAAATTACTTAAAGGTGACCAATAATGCTTCCTTGAAGAGGTTGGAACATGTCTACAGTCTATACAAAACGTAGTCTTTACATTTTCTGCTGAAAATCATTCATATATAATGAAATTCTAACTATTTTGAGGTGTTGAAGGGCGTTTTGTCACTTTAAGTCCAAATTAGCTGCTGCTGATCACGCCCCAAACTCAACATTAACATTCAAACATGAAAATTTCTGCAAACAGATGTGCAATTATACAACTGTACATATTTGAAAAACAGTAGTAGAGCCTCCTGCACAACCAATATGAATGCAACAAGTGGTTCCTGGATGGTAAAGTCAACAACAAAGCACTTGTATTTTCCAGCAGCCATTGTACAGCACATACGGTGGTAAAACACCCCCAGCTGACCAAACATGCTGGAGCTCAGCCTGGGTTGCTAGGTAACAGGTTGGGCTTTGCTGTGGTTGCTAGGTAACGGGCAGTGCCTGCTGATTTGTTACATTCCAGAAGGTTTTCGAAACTCATTTTCCAGACACCATAAAACAGCTGGTGTTTGTTTTAAGCACTTTGGTTGTTTTTAGAAGCAGAAGAAACCAAATTGGAAGCATGAAAATATACAACACTGATGTTGCATAAAGGTCACCTTTAAAAATCTACCAAAGTGGGCGGGGCCAAGCAGGAATTTGACTGCAGTAGCCACATTCAACCCAAAGAGGGCAGCATTGAGACGGGTTTAGGCAAAATATTGCAGAATTAAATAAGTTTACAGAAAAATATCACAATTTGCGCAGAAACATAAAGAAAGAACCATTAAGCACCAACTTACACAGTTTATCTGTAATAAAAAACTTTGATTTGGGGTTTAGTTGCTCTTTAGTCGTTCCTGGACCTGAAACACTGAGAGCGCTTCAGTTTTCCAATATCTGGTCGATTGATCGCCTGTCAGGCGTAATCAGCTAATCGATGGAGCCTCTCTGCTCATTCAGGCGTAAACCAACTGAAATCGATGCTTTACGTTTCCAGGGTTACAAGATGGACGACCTGTTGACCTCCTACATCAGTCAGATGCTGACCAACATGAACAAGCAGCGCTCTGGGCGGGGCCACAGTAAGTGAACGTCTTATTGGCAGGAGGCCACCGAGCTCATCCGCCTGCTGCGCCCCATTGGTCAGCACTGCAGCTGGGGGCGGAGCTTCGGCCACCAGCTGTGGTGGATGAGCCGCAGTCCTTCTGCGTGTTCGGCGGGGTCCGACCTGACCGAGGACAGCTCGACGGCGAGCGGCGGCGACCCCGGAGACGACCCCGGCGAAGGCCCCAGTCACTGGTACCAGTACAACTGTGACGATGAAGACGAGCCGTCCAGCGAGGATGACTACCTCTGAGAGCCGAACGCCTTCAACGCGCCGCTGCCGCTTCCTTTAGATGATCAGTCACCTGCTGTCAGAAATCACCTCAAATACTGATAACACAATAAAACACACAGCTGAGATTTTACCTGCGACGGAGTGCTAAGGCCATACCAAGAAAAATAAAGTCATGAGAATCAAGTCGTCATTTTACGAGAATAGTCATATGAAGATAAAGTTTTAATATCACACGAATAAAGTCAAGGGAATAAATGTAATTTTATGACGTAGTTTACTGTCTTTGCCTGGCCGTGATACTCTGTCGTAATGATTTCTCCTGTAAAGGTTTTAATTTGATGTTTTAACTCTACCGCCACAAGGGGGCGACATATTAAACCATAATCACCTGTTCTATCATATGAGTAGAATTAAAAGTAAAAAATAAATACTTATATGTGAGCAATTTATTTTATATTAAATGACTTAATTCTGTTTTAGATTGTTTATGCATAAATGGAAATGAACAAAGTCTTATCTGGTTGTATTTCGGCATGCAGAGTAAAGAAATAATGTTCATAATGTCACGTTTTTATGCTCCAGCTGAGATAAAACTTGAAAAGAAAAAAACAGAGTTTCTCGTTTTTTCCACTTTTCATAAATTATATTTAGGAAATGTTTTGTTTTTGACCAACAGGAAGATTAAAGTGTGTCTGAAGGTCATTTAGAGGTCGAAACTGATTGAATATTTCTCTAGAATATTGTAGCTCTGCTTTATATTCAACTCCTCCCCTGTATGTTCCTTTATGCTCTAACTACAGCCTAAATCCTCTTTCATTCAGGAATTCAGCTAAAATTTGGTTTAGATTTATCATTTTTCTCATCAAACTATAACCGAATGTTTATTCTCTTCTGACCCAAAAAGTGTATTTTAGTTAATAATTGCTGGTTTAATGCAAGTTTTTTTTTCTGTCAAGATGAGTGGCTTTTAAAATAACCAGATATTTATCCAGGGAATTTGTTGTTTTTCTTTGATAAGTTTTTGTTTGTGAACCTGCAGAAACATCTGAGACGTTACGAGTCAAATCTTTTACAGTTGGACATTTTTTTTAACATAAATTTCTGTTTTAAAACATTTTTTATTTTTAGTTTTTGCCTCTGTTCAGACGCTGTCGTCTTTCCGTCCATATTAGGTGCAGCTTTGAAAATTTTTAATTATTTTGAAATCACTTTAAATCTCTGAGTTTTTTTATTTTATAAAACTTTCTCTGCATTTGTGGGATTTTAAATAAAAACCGGCTGCATCAAACTCCAGGAACTCAACATGGTGATCAAATCCAACAGAGAAGTAAGTGAACCTTTATTCACAGGCACAGTAAAAAGAAAGTACACCCTCTTTCAGTGAATATTCCCAGCTTCAAATAGTAGATTTTAAATAAATTTGAATTTTTTTATAGCTAAGTGATTATTAGTAATTGATTTAAATAAATCTCTATGTTTACAGGATCTGGTTCGGATGGATCTGCGTTCCTGCATCATCCTGACGGGTAAAAACATTTTATTTATTTTCTGTTGTTTACAAACTAAAGTATTTACACCCCAGATTCCTGCTGGTTTTTGTCCCAATCATGAAATAATTATCTGAGTAAATGCAAAAAGCAGTTTTTAAATGATTTTATTCACTGAGGGGAAAACGGTTTTCCAAACAAACTTGACCCAACATGGAAAAGTAATCACACCCCAAACCCAGTAACTGGTTTTCCACCATGTTTATTGGTAACCAGTTTGTTAGGTCACTGTTTCTCTCTGCTTTGGAAAATAGTTTTAAATCAACAACACTTAAGGTTTTTACAGCATGAATGGCCAGTTTAACGCCTGAACACAGTCAGAACTTTGATTAGGCCACTCCCAAGTCTTTATTTTGTTCTTTTGAACCATTCAGATGTAAACACTGCAAAAACACAAAATTTTTACCATGTATTTTTGTTTAGTTTCAAATGCAAATATATCAGTAAACTTGAAATAAGACAAAATTAATTCAAGAGTAACTTTTCAGCTTATTGTAAGTAAATAATTCTCTAATATTGATGAAAAAGTTTTAGTTCCACTGGTAGATTATTTCACTTAAAACAAAACATTTTTCCCATAAGTGAAATAATCTCAGTGCAACTAGAACTTTTTCATGAATATTAAAGAATTAACTTAAAATAAGCTCCTATATTTTTGCTGAAAAGTTACTCCTGGATTAGTTTTGTCTTATTTGAAGTGATATATTTGCACTTGAAACTAAACAGAAATACTTGGTAAGAATTTTGTGTTTTTGCAGTGAAACCTACCAGATGGTTGAATTTTCTCTCTCTTATCAATAAATTATGAATCTGATCAGTGAATTTTGATAATTTTACCTACTTCATGTCGTCAATCAGGTTCTATTTATTCCTCCTTCACATAAGAAAATCATTTGAAAACTGACTTTTGGTTATTTTTGTTTCAAATTAACACTAGTTTGATGACCTGAGACATTAAATGAGGGGTGTAAATACTTTTTCACAGCTCTGTATATGTACTTGCATTCAGTGACCCTTTGAAGCAGAAGTAACAATAGCTGTTAAACAGAAGAAGTTCCTTGAATCTACTTTTTTTCACAGACAGATTACAGCAGCTTCTTATAATAAGAGAATATCTGGAAAATAAAAAAGGCTTTTTTGTACAGCACAGGGTGTATAATAATACTTTAATGATCTCAATATTTACTTCATCACATGATAAATCATTTTTCATCAATATCTACTGAAAATCATTGATCAGTTACAGCTCACTAGTGCAGATATTTAATCAACTGTCCTTAAAATTGATCAAATGAGAAAAAAAGCCTCAGTGTTTCTGTTTCCCTCCTTAAATCTGATCTGAGGAAGCAGAAACGTCAACATGTTCAGCACACATTTCATTCTGTTGGGTCAGAAAAGATGAGAAAGTTTTCCTGCTTCCTAACCGAAAATAAACAAAATGTCGGCAGTTTTCATAATAATTTAACATTTGAATGCTTATTTCCCGCAAACGAAAACAATTCCTAATATTTTTCTTCTTTTGTGGCTAAAAACTTCAGATCTACTCTTGTAAATAATCGCAGTGAGTGTAGCTGTTAAGTTTTAATTACAAGAAATAAAGAAATAAAGTCTCTGTAATAAAATTACATTTTGCTTATAGTTTCAGGAGTTAATTTCATAAATTCAGACAAATTTTCACTTTCATTTCTCTTTAACTTCTGTCCCCCCCCCAAAAACGGAAATAAAAACATGTTTTTGAGTTTCACTGTTGAAAAATATACATCCACAAGCAGCTTTGTTTCCTCTAATGAGGCTTTTACGTTTGAAAATGTGCAACAAAAAAAAAGAAAGAATCAACTTTAGTTTTTCTCTAGCAATTATACATGCAGATCAGCAGCAGGCATGTAGAGACTAATACTAAAATCTGCCTCCTTTAAACTTTACAGCTGCTAAAACTGGGTTTAGCTCTTTAAAGTTGTTCAACCAAATTGTTTTGTCCAAATATTCCCAAAATATCCGTCACATTTTTCATTATTAAGATTAAACTAATCTTAAAATCCACAGAGGATGGCTTCAAAACTCGTCTCAAACAGAAAAATCACACATGAACATCTGGATTCCCCCCAAACACACAACGAACAAATAATCAGCGTGAGCTTCAACCGATATAAAAGTAGCATCTGGATCTATAAAACAAGAAGAGCTGGATAAATCCAACACATGCAAAGCTCAAAATGCAAAGCATCTCCAGAGGAAAACCAATGCGGCGGCGCTGCATTGTCACCAGACTCGCTCGCTAAAAATGAACGGTCGTACGGTGGAAAACGTCATATTCAATAGAATAAATAGAGCTGTGCAGTCAGAACTGGAGCTTAAACGCCTAGCCTAAAGATCAGCTACGATGTTTAACACAAATAATGATAAAAACATGATGACATCACATCAGCTGGGCGCAGTTTGAGTTTCCTTCAGAGGTAAAAACAGAATAAATTACAGGAAATCTAAATTTATTTCTACAGAATCACATTTTAAAACTAAAGAGAAACTGTTTTTCTAAATATTTTATATCTGGATTGGATATTTAAAATAGTTTCTAAGGTATTTCCAGAAAGCTGATTATATCAGAAATTATTTCAGAGCAAGTTTTCAGTCTCTTTGGAGAAAGACGTACATTCACTTCAGTTTGAAAAAAAAAAAAAAACAAACTAAATGATCTCCAGTCTACATTCAGTCTGTCAGTCCAACAGTGTACAGCTAATAGTACACTGTAAAAACACAAAATCCTGCCAAGTATTCTGGTCTAGTTTGTAGTGCACATATCTTACTACACTTTGAATCAGTCAAAAACTAACTTTAAAGTAACTTTTCAGTAAGATACAAGCTTATTTTAAGTAAATAATCCCTTAATAAAAAAAATTTGTTCTGCTGTTAGATTATTTAACTAGTAACAAAAAATGTTTTATTGGTGAAATAATCTACCAGTGGAACTAGTACTTTTTTAAAATCAATATTAAAGTATTATTGACTTAAAACAAACTACTATATCCTAAAAACTATGTTAGTTTAGTCTTTTTTCAAGTGTACTAAAACATTTACACTAGAAACTAGACTAAAAATACTTGGTAAGATTTTATGTTTTTGCAGTGTACAGTAGGTAGAGACGCACCAATCAGAGTGTTAATATGCTGTTAAAGTGTAACTGACCACCCATGAGAAAGTTTAGTTTAGCTCCGCCCCCTGATCATTTTTTAAATAATTCCACAAAAGTGGGCGGAGCTAAGATACATTGGGGGCGTGGCTAAGTGTGGATTAATGGAGGGAGTTAAGCTACTCGTAGGGGAATCAATGTTGCCAACTTTGTCAATTTATTGCTATGTTTAGCGACTTTTTGTCTAAAAGCAACTT
>NW_015113694.1:85452-116652 GCF_001443285.1 Poecilia latipinna | reverse complement strand
GGACTGGTGGTGTTTTTTTGTTTTTTTATCGATATTCAGAAATGATTGATTTAAAACAAGCTCCTATATCTTGATGAACACTTATTTAAGTTTTGCTTTATTTCAAACGTTTGAAGATATTTAAACTAGAAACCAGACCAAGATGCTCGGTGCCATTTTTGTCATTTTTAGTTTTTGCAGTGAATCAATTTTCTGTTCAAATATTGGAGTCTATCTGATCACTGATCAGGTTTCTAAATATCCATAAAAAGGAATGTAGAGAAGATGAATTTTTGATTCCAGGAAACATTTAGCAATAAACATTTGTATGAAATTCACTTCCGGCAGATCCTGATGTTACATTTATGGAGATTATTTTCACCTAAAGCTCAAAATGACGTCTGAAGCTCTGGATCTTTTTCATACATAATTAAAGTCATAATAAGTTTTAATGCATCCTGACAGTAAAAGATGAAGCTTGTTCATATTAATAGTATTCTCCGTATCTACAGATTTCACTACAGCCGGATGTTTTCAGTCTTTTCCTGACCAGAAGTGATGAAGACGATTCCCTCCTTCATGGCGCCATGTTGGATGGACTGGGTCAGATGGAACCAGTCTGGTTTGGATCACCAGTTCAGTCGGTGAGTGGAGGAAACATCTTTCTGCTTCTTCTCTCTTTATTTTTTTAACTCCATAATTTTCTGTTTGGTTCATGATTGGAGATGTGGCTTTTGTAAAGCCTCCAGTCACTCCTCTGTAATGGTGGGCAGGTGGGGGCTACTGGGAGAACTGGGAGAGCTCCGCAGGTCGGGCCGCACGTTTACACTGGAGATGGACCAAACGTCGCTCAGCTCTGCAAACAGACAGATTAGATTAGATTAAAGCAGAGTAGAGATTATTCTACTGATCGATTATTCAGATAAACTGAAATCTCTCATTCTGCAGTTTTCATTTAACCAAATTAAAATAAAAGGAAATAGATGTGTGTGTGTGTGTGTGTGGACATAGATCTATAACATGATCACATAGAGAGGCAGGAAACGTGGTCATACAGTGAATGGATGACATGGCATGCAGGGGTCATGGGTTGAAGGTCAGGGGGAGGGAGATATGAGCTGCAGCGGGGGGGTCAGAGTGCAGAGGGCTCCAGCCGACACAGATGACCTCTGAGGAGTCTGACAGACGACACACAGCGTGCAAACATCAGCCGATGAAAACACCAAACATCACTGCGTTTACTCTGGTGCTGGAAAGGTTTTAATAGAAGTTAATCACCAAGTCTGAAATTTATTAATCGAAAACCATATGAGCAACAAAATAAGCAACATTTTCAATTCAAAAACACTTAAATTATTGAATAAATACATATTAACTCAACAACAAATATATTTATTGTTTAATCTGTTATTTAGGCCCTTAAAAAATCAGATTGATGAAAGAGTTTCAGGAATCTGATCATCCATAAAACCTCTTTAGAAAAGTGGACTGTGGATGCTAATGTTAGCATTAGCATCTGTGGTTTCTGCTATGTGTTAGCATTGAGATGCTACTTTAGGCTTGAGTAGCTTTGCTAACAGGCTAACTCCTTTTAGCACAACTTGAACGCAGCAACATTATTTTCCAGCATCCAGTCAGAGAAGCGACTTTGTCCTCCGGCGCCGATGTGGATGAAACAGATTTATGAGGGAACCAGAAACGAACTGGACCTGCAATCAGTGTGAAACTGGTAACCAGTCCAGAACTCATGCTGTTGGTAACATTAAAACAGGTTTGAAACAGATCTGCATCTCCCTGGATGCTGTGCGGTTCTGGATTGAAGTTCAGTGAAATTATTTATCAGCTGTATTACCTAATAATATTGATCACGTGTCTATCATGATATATATTATTGATTTATTGTCCAGCTCCACGTGACCCATAAACATTTTATTTTTAAGTTCATTTTTTGGTGAAAGCAGCAACAGAACCAGAGCAGGAAGAACTTTTCTCTCCTACCGGTTCTGAACTTGCTGTACGGTCCGTTGTCGTTGGTCTGCCGGCTGCCGGACACGAAGGGCAAACCGCGCTCTCTCCACCTGAGACACAGAACAGAACCAGATCAGAACCAGAACAGAACCGCTTTCATCTGCAGACTGGACGAGGAAGGAAAGGCACAAGGAAGAAAGATAGGACACACAGAAGGGAGGAGGAAGACAAGTAAAGGAAGAGAAAGGAAAGCAGGACACAAGGAAGGAAAAAAAGGAAACAAGGACTGGAAGGACAACAGAGGGAGGAAGGACACAAGAAAAGATGACAAGGAAGGATGGATTAGAGGACAAGGAAGGACAAAAGGAAGCAAAATAAGACAAGTAAAGGAAGAGAAAGAAAAGCAGGACACAAGGAAAGGAGACGGGATACAAGGAAATGAGAAAGGACACAATGAAGGAAGTCAGAAGGAAAGGAGACAGGAAACCAGGACAAAAATCTAAATAATCAGTCAAGAGTCAAAGTCTGGAATATTTTTACCCTTAATAATCCAGCAAAATTACAGATTAAAGAGGATTACCAAACATCCGTCTCGTTGTTCCAACAGGAGGGAAACTAGAAATTTAAGTTTCTGATCCCCAAACCTGAGTTCATAAAGTTTCTGCTCTGAAAACCTTCAGGTGACTTTTTAATTGAGCCTCTTTTACTAAGAGGTAAAACATTCATAAAGTTAGAAATCCTGGTGCCGGCGACCCGATCCTGACCCGTTCCGTCTCTTTAGTTTCCTTCATTAAACCCGACCGACCAGCAGCCGGGATGATCAGAACCAGCAGGATGTTTGTGTTTCTCACCAGTGGAACGTGAAAATGGCGAAGATGAGGAAGGCAGAGACCAAGTCGGTCAGGATCCACATCAGGGAGTATTCCTCTGGAGTCTGGAGAGAGAACGGACCGGGTTTATGTACGCCACGGGTCAGAACCAACAGCAACATTATGAAACGGACAGCTTGGACTGATCAGAACCACAGGATGAGCAGGAAGCAGCAGGAAGTTCAGACATTTAAAGACCTGATTTTAAAACTCCCACACCGCCGGAAGAGATCGTTACCAGAACCAGAACCATTAACTGGACCATCAGAGCATCACTGTGTAACAATAATACTAATATATGGGTTAATGCGCCTTATATGCGCTTAGTTTACTAAAACAAATCGATCTGTTATGGAGATGCCTCTGCTTTAAACCTGCTGGAACACAAAAGGTGAGTTCCACCTTAAAAAGGCGCCTTAAGTCAGAGAGTGAGGCTGACCATGAGGAAGAGCGGCTTGTTGATGCTGGACAGGATGTGGATGGAGTTGGTGGTGACGGACTGCGCTCCGGCGCACCAGGCCAGCGTGTAGAGCCACGGCTGGCTGATGACGTACAGGTTGGTGCTGATGTTGACCGACTGGTACTTACTGGAGAGGAGGGGGAGGGAGAGAAAGAGGGAGAGAGAGAGGGAGAGAGAGAGGGAGAGAGAGAGGTTCATCCAGGTTATCAAACTGGAGCTGCTGGTTTCTAAACTTCAGAAAGTCTCAATCCAACCATCTTTGGGTTCATCTTTTACAGATTAAATTAACGTTATTATAAAACTTATTGCATGATCAAACTTTTCACATGATTTTTTATGTTTCTTGTTTAATGGAAACTTGAGATTATGCAGTTATTTTTGGTTAGATTTAAAGTTTTAAATAAACTTATTTAATATTTTTAAAGCTACATTTTAATACAGTAAATTATTAAAAAATACAAGTTTCTGAGTAATAAAGCTTTTTTATGGCTTCCAAATTCATCTACTAAATAAAAATGAGCTTTTAAAGAATAAATTAGCATTTTTATAAAAGTCTATGATTCACAGAGTGAGTCAAAGCTGAAGGTTCACTCAGGATGAGTCAGGAGGAAACTCTCCTCTCAGATTAAATTATGTTCAAACCTTCATCAGTCTCTCCATTATTTTTCTTCTTGTCAGATTGTTGTTCTCCAGTCGCCGCCCGCCTGCTTCCTGCAGGTTTCATCGTTTCTCTGCTGCTCTTCAGGCTCTTCAGGAAATAATTTGAGCTTGTTGAACTTTTCATCCTGTTCCCTCTCAGCTCGGCCGGGTTCAGCCAGCAGATTACCGAAAGCAGAACCAGACGGCCTGAATTAAATGTTTACGGTTTTTACAAGTAGATGGATGCGAGTTGTTCAGCAATTTCAGTGTTGATGCTGATTATGATGGCTGTTGTAAATAAATTTGTCAAAAAACTCAGAAAAAAATGTTGAGAATAATCTCAGAAATTTTCTAGAAAAAAAAAGGGAAATTTCTGAGATTTTCTAGAAAATTTTTACTTTTGAAACTCAGAAATTTGTTTTCTAACAATTTTGAAATTAATTTCTGATAATTTCTGAAATTGATTAAAAAAAATTGGCGGAAATTTACTACAATTTAATTTTATTAAAATAAAGTCGAGGTAATGAGTCATAATAAAGAATAAAGTTGTATAAAAATATAATCATATTAAAATATTTTACTTTATTGTCGTATAGATTGTTCTCATAATGTGACTTTATTCACGTAATTCTATTGATTCTAATTTTAGAATTTGAAAAGAAACAAAAGAGAGGATGGGTTTTATTTCAAATTTTTATCTAATAATGATTGACAAAGAAAACGGATCTAAAAACACGTTTCTGGTACTTTTAGTGTCATTTTTTGTAGAAATTCATTGCAAATATTGGAAGAAAAAGTGTGAAAAATGGTTAAAATGCTGCATTTGTTATTGTATGTGTATTTAAAACCATTTAGTGGTTCAATCTGAAGCGACTGGGAGCCGTGGTGTGCTGTGGTTCTGCAGTGGGCCGGTACCAGATCTGCTGCTGCGACATGGTGCTGTAGTGCAGGTTCAGCCAGCTGATGCCGTCGTCCGTCAGCTCCTGGATGGAAGCCTTCAGCCCGGAGGTCTGCTGCAGCGCCGGGTCCAGACCGGAGACCAGAGCCCGGTCCTCAGACGGCAGCCACAGCACCTGCACAGCCAGTGGAACCAGTAGGCAACTCACACTGGGACCCATTTATACAGGCATGGTGTGAAACAGCACCAGTTTCTAAAGCTGATATACGACGGAGCATAAGAGCCATACTAACAAAAAATAACAAAATTATCAGAATGAAGTCGCAATATTTCAACTTTATTCTGGTAGTTGAATTTTATTCTCGTTTGATTTTATTCTGGTAATATTTTGAATTTATTCTCACAATACTACGACTTTAATCTCATAATTTAAATTTATTTTACTCCTTTGTAGAAATATCTTAGTAGACTTGAAATAGGACAAAGCTAAGTTCTCCACAACATATAGGAGTTTATTTTAAGTCAATAATTCATTAATATTGATTAAAAAACTACTTGCTCTACTGGCAGATTATTTCACTAATGACAAGGGAAACATTATAAGTAGAATAATCTGCCAGTAGAGCTGGCAGTTTTTCATCAATAGCTCTTATATTTTGCTGAATATTTATTTTTAACTTAGTTGTGTCTGTTTTTAAGTGAACTCAGATGTTTGCACTATAAACTAGATAAATTGCTCTTTGTGTTTTTGCAGTGCAGCCTACCTGTGAGGAGTTGATGTGGGCCTGGACGACCTGCAGAGTTGTGTTGATGTAGGAGGGTCTGTAGGGATGTCCATACGGTGGCCTGCGCAGGTCAAACAGCACCAGTTTGCCTCTGGCAGCTGCCACCTCCAGGAACTGGGCCAAGGAGGGAACAGACTGGTTCTGGGCCTGAGAGCGATCCGTCTCAGAAAGGCTCGATGCGGTTCCAAACGGATCCCTCTACGGGACAGAAAGACGGGTCAAAAAATGGAAGAAGATTTCAAATTAAAAGCATAGTTAAAGTCGTACTTTTCTTCTAAGAAATTAAATCAGCTTTCACAGGTGTGTGTGAGACGTGTGCTACATGTTAGCTTCTAAAATATTTAAAGGTTCTTGATTTCACACAAAACTTTATTCAGTTATCAAACAGATGAAAAGATTAAAACATAATTTTAAAAAACGTTCTAGGATGCAGCAACACACTAAAAACATATTCAGGTAGACAAACAACCTTACATAAAATAATGAAAGAGATTTTATGGCATAAGAAACCTGGTGGTGGCAGCATCATGCTTTTTTACCGTTTACTGGACCAGTAGAAAAAAAGACTGGGGACTGAGTGGAATGTAAGGGTAGACAAAAACAAATGCAAGCCACACTTTTCAGAGTTTATATCACAAATTCAAATAACTTTTTAAAAAGTACATAAATGTAGATTTAAAACTAGGAATTTAACTAAATAAAACCATATAAACTCATTTTTATGCTTTCAGAGTAAATGAGTATAAAACTCCACATATAATTTTTTTATGTGTTTCAAAAGATACAAAAATGTGTTTAAAATTAATCATTTTTGAAATTATTCTTTTTTGGTCCATAAGACCTTATTAGGTCATTTTTAAATTGGGACTCTTTAAAATTTAAAATTTAAAAAATTTCAAATTGCTCTTTAAGGAATCATTAGTTAGTGATGTTCAGACGTTAAAGCAGCCCTGATTTAAAAACTTGATGTGTGGAAACGCCGACGCTCACCAGCAGGAACCAGCTGCCGGCGTTCAGCTGCTGTATCTCGGCCCAGGTGAACATGGCGGCGTCCAGGTGCGTCCGATTGGGGAAAACCTCGGCGACGTTGGTGGTCCTCCTCAGCGTGGAGTCGTGCATCAGGAAGGGAACGCCGTCATAACTGCAAACAAAAACACGGCGTGTGATCGAGGTTCCACAGGGAAACATTAAAGCTGGAGAAGGGGTGCTGTGGAGGCGCAGGGGCAAAGCACAACCCATGTATAGAGAGGCCTTAGTCCTCATGCTGGTGGTCGCAGGTTCGATTCCCGGCCTGGTGACATTTGCCGCATGGCTTCCCCCTCTCTCATTACCCTCTTTCCTGTCAAACTACTTTCAAATAAAGGCCACTGGAGCCAACAAAACTTTTAAAAAAAAAGCTGGAGAAGCAAAACAAAGAAACTATGAGGTAACACCAAACGGTTTGTTAGTTTTATTAGACTAAACCAACTCAGTCACACCAGGCGGCCAATCAGCATGCAGAGCTAAAGGCTAACTGGATTAGCATGGCTGAGTATCCCTAAAAAAAATAACTATTGCTATTTTCAGCATTTTCCATTTTGCTTCTATTTCCTGAGGTTGCAGCATTTTGTCTGATGTTTTATTTGCAGCATTTTCTGACCAGTAGGGGAGAATCTGTAATCCTCACATTTTCCTCCTTATTGGGGCGTTTAGATGGATAAATAAAATCCAACTAACTTTGTTTATCTGCTCAATGCCTGACCCAATTAGGAACTAATCAATCACTTGATAAATTAACATGAGCTCAATAATTTCCATTCTGGTGATTAATATTTACATAATCCGTTTTTATTGTGTGTAAATTGATTTTGGTTTTATTCTGGATATTTAAAATATTGTCCAGTTCCAGAGTTTTGTTCTGCACAAAATTAAAGTTTATTAGTCTTTCCATTATTATACCATAATCATGAAAATGTATTAAAATGATTACTGGAACAATTTATCATCCAGGAAAGTTTGTTATCATGAATTATATTTAAAAACAATCAGGAATACGGATCAGTGGAAAACAAAACATGGTAAAAACAATCTAGCAAGACAATTAAAGCAAAAATTAAAAGAAACAAAAAACCCAACAAAGTAAATGATGCCATTGAAACATCTCTGGTGAAAAAGTGTTTTAAATTAGATTTAAATGACAGAGATGAAACGTGTAAAGAATAAACAACAAACCTGAAGGAAACTCCAGCAGGTTTGCATGATAAACGTGAAATCAAACCTTATTGTGACGTCCGTCTCCAGGCCTTCTCCTGATTCGACGGCCTTTTCAAAGGACATCAAGGTATTCTCTGGAGCCAGCTTCAAACAAAATACAAAATCAGCAACAACATCCAGTCACTTATGATTTCCACATCTGAAGGAAAAAATATGTTTTTATATATTATATATATATATATATATATATAAGTTGCATTGTCCTAAATTTGAAATGTCTGCTTTGCAGAAAATTATTCATATGTTACAGAAAATATCTGCAGCAGGACAGAAATAAAGCATTTTTCTAATATTCCTGAAGCAGAGTTTGGTCCAGAAAGAAGGAACAGAACCGACTACCCAGGTTTGAACTTCACTGGGAAGTTTCAGGAAGATGTCAGATGGACCTTGTTAAGAAAATAAATTTAAAGTATGCTAGTTTTAAAACTTAACATGTCTTGATTGAAATAGCCTAATTATAGTTATAAAATCAGTAACTTATTCTGGCCTATTGACCTTATGTTACCTGTAGTTACAGCAGATGGTTTGCTAGGATCGTTTGAACTGCCTTTTGTCTGTGTGGGAAAACAATAAGTAGAAGTTCTAGTTTTTCACACTCATCTGTGAAAAGCCGTAAAACAGCAGGAGTTCCTGGCTTTAGAGAGAGGGTCAGAGATAGCTCCTGGTTGGATGAGCAAAGATACGCCTTATTGAATAAATTAAAGATAAGAATACGCCTTCACTATAAAACTTTCTACACAGAAGTAACAAATTAGATTTGCTCTCTTAATTCTCCAGACGTCTTTAGACGTCTTTGCTTTCTTTCTTTCCTTTTATTCTTTCCATGTAAACTGCTAAATAAATGTACGTCTCTGTTGTTCTGCAGTTTCTGTTGTAGTTTTATGCGTCGTCTTCTATCGGATTAAACTGTAATTCTGTGACGTCTGCACTCACTGTTGTTTTTGTGTGGCTACACGCGGCCCGCCGGGAGAACCTGGGATCGAAGGAGATCGAGCCAAAAGAGTTTTCTTAAGAAATATTATAACCTAAAATCTTCTTCAACAATTTTCCTCTCAAAAATTAATGCTTAGTAAATTTTCACAGCAAAACATGAATGATGCAAACACAAAAAACAAAAGCAACAGAAAACAAACAAAAGGTCCTGCAATCAGCAGAAATAGAAGCAAAATGGAACCGATGAAAACTCGCTCTGTGGTCAGAAGTCCTCCGGACCACCAGGGGGAGTCGATCACTGAATTCCTCAGTAAAGACGGGACGTCATGATTTAACGGGACATCCAGCAGAAAGTTGGAGGAATAAACAAACGATGTTAAACTTTGTGTAGAACAGTAGCGCATTTAAATCGGTAATGAAACCTACTGCAGACTCCCCCTGGTGGTCTGGAGGACTTGTGTTTTGTGGAGCAACTTTGCAGCGTTTGATACTCACAGTTTTTGGTATTTGCTTCATTTTTTGCTTCCATTTCCTGTGATTTCAGCATTTGTTTTGTTTTTTGTAGGTTTCTGCTTCAATTGTCTTTAATTTCAGTATTTTCTGTTGCATTAGTTTTTTTTATTGCATCGTGTTTTCCAGATTCCTCCCCGTTTTTTCTTTTTTTTTACCTCAGTTACTGTAGATAATTGACTAAACTTAAATGTGGAGAGAAAGATCCATTTAGCATTTTTCTGAAACTTCCCATTTTAGTCTAAACTCAACATTTAACACAAATATTTACCTCAATAGACCCAGAAATGAATCAGGACTCATATTTAAACCCAACACTGAGCAGATGTACGGTGCAGTAGAAAACATTGCAACACGACGTTACAGTGATTCTCCTTAACAGTTCCTTATTGAAGGCCTGTCTTACCATTGGAGCTCCTCTGTGACCAATGAGAGCGGGCGCTGGTCCCAGAGTTCCCGCCTCCTTGATGCAGGGCGAGTACATGCCGAGGGGAACCAGGTAGAGCGAGAACAACACGGACAGGTAGAGAGCCAGAACCACGACCTGACGGACTGAGAAACAGGAAAGAGACGCTGCTTTCTGTGCATCTAGGAAACATGTAAACAAACCAAAATATACATAAAGAGTAAAATGAGTCACACAAACTCATTTCAGCCTCCAGCTGATGGGACACAACATGGCCGACAGCTGTTTGAGTTTCAACTTTCATTAGAGTTAAAAAAACCATCTTAAACGTGCGGCGTGAGTTTGTTCTCGGTCCTCCTGTAGAACCAAATTTAACTGAAATCACAGCTGAAGTTTTCGTTTTCGCGTCTCTTACAGGTTTGCAAATATAGAGGCTGATTTATTTTATTAATGCAAAAATTAGTTTTATAGGAGCTTAATGTTACTTGAAGTTAGTTTGGTCTTATTTCAGGTATAATAACATATTTTTATTAGAATATTAAATCAGAAATACTTGGTGAGATTTTGTGAACAGAAATTTCCCCAGGGTGGGACAATAAAGGACATTTCTACCGAATTCCTGATTTACTTAGAAACCCATCAGCCGACCAACATGAGCCTCATCATCTCCAGCTGTAACGTTACTCTGATGCTTTTCTTACAGGAGAACCCCTGATGTGACTCAGCATCCTTGGATCTGCTGAGTCACCATGGCAACAAGGGGCCATCCCCATGGAGACGAGATGAGAAAAGCAGAGACCTGGAGGGTCAGAGCCACTCAGACTCTGACATCATGCAGGACAGAAAGACACTGAAGCCATAAAGAAGGAAGGAGGCGAGATGATCCAACGAGAAAATCACCGTCCAGTCGAGGAAATATCTCATTATAAAAATCTTCATATCTTATAGAAATATAATAAAGCAAAAAGTTATCTCTGTGGTTCTTTAGCCCGAAACTCTCCTTTGGAGCTCGTTTCTGCCCGGTCTCTTTAGTTCAGTAAGTTGGTTTTCTGATATTTTAAGTGTAATAATAATAATAATACGTATAATTAGACATCTGCAACAGAAACTAGACAAAAATACTTGATAATATTTTATGTTTTTGCTCCTAAACCTTCACTTTGTTCTTTTGAACCACTCAGAGCTGGACTCGCCTGTGTGCTTTAGATAATCGGTCAACATTTTTTGAACAGACTCAAAGTACACAAAACATATATTTAATGCTTTAAAAAAGTAGATTTTGTCCCTTTGTTAATCTTATTTCTTGTGAAAATATCTCAGTACACTTGAAATAAGATAAAACTAACTTACAGGTAACTTTTCAGCAAGATGCAGGAGCTCGTTTTAAGTAAATGGTTATTGATTGATAAAAAGTTCTGGTTCCTCTGGTAGATTATTTGACTTATAACGTGACATTTTTCCCACAGGAAATTAGAACTTTTTAATCCATATTTAAGAATTAAAACAAGTTCCTATGTCTTGCTGAAAAGTTACTCATAACTTAGTTTTGTCTTAATTTAAGTGTAATAAGATATTTGCACCAGAAACTAGACAAAACTCTGTAAAATGTTGTGTTTTTGCAGTGTAGGCCACTCCCAAACCTGCACTGTTTTGGCTGAGTAAACAGATTTTACATGATGTATCCCTTTAATTACTGAGAAATTAAAGGGAAAGTGATTTCAATCGGTTTGTTTACCTTTCTTGTTCATACGAAAAAAGTGCAACGCCGTCGGCCAGGAGAGAACCGCCATGAGCGAGACGGCAGCCACATGGAGGAAAGGAGCCGTCACCTGAAAAATAAAAAAAATAAAACCACCAAAACGTGACGAACCTCATGAATGATGAGCAAAGACTCATACAGTGAGATTCAAACACTTTCAGCTTTCTCAAGGTAAGTTCCCATACTTCTCCAGCACCACTTTGGAGTCAAAAACAAAACTAAACAACAGAAATTAACTAAAAAAGATTCACTATTATATGATATCATTTATTACTGTTATATTACTAATGTTTTTGTGATTGTGAACATTTAATCTAAGAAGTGAATCAAAGCTGAAAGTTAATATAAAACAACCTTTATTTCTATTAAACAGACCAATAAGTCACTGAGTCATTAGGAATAATAAATACTTATAACATCCTGTTAAGGTAAATTACCTTCCTAATTTAATAAAATGCTAAACTATGATATACAAAGAGAGTAAAAAAAAAAAACATTCTCTCTCAGTTTTCTGGCATTTAGCAAATAGAAATAATTTTGGTGATTCTAACTGACCCAAAACAGGAAAAGTTTAGTTTTATTTAACTTCAGGGAGAAAAAAAAACTATGAAAATCTGTTTTCAACTGTGAATATCATTTTCCAACTTTAGACTTTTAACCAAACGTTAGATTGCGTTTTGAATATTAAGTATTTCCAAACTTTGACTGAAATTCAAGACCAGAGCCGCAGAAACGATTCTGCTCCGGTTTTCTGTCGTTTTGTGGCGTGAGGCGTTGCCAACCTGCAGGGACAGCTGGAGAGTTTTCCACTCTTTGCTCCAGAGGTCAGACAGGATCCCAGTGGCCGTGACGGAGAACACCAGCGCCACCATGATGCCGGTCTGACGTCACACACAGGACAGAAAACACATCAGCACCTCGGGTTTTTCTGTGAGGAGCCGCAGAGCAGCGACAGGTTGTGTCTCAGTGTTCACCTTGTGGCTCCAGTGGAGGTATAACCTTTGACCTTCAGACAGCAGACACACCGCCAACACCTGGGCAACATGTAAAAACACCGTTAGGGGACTGGAAGCAGAAATGTTGGTTTTATCAGAGTGCGTACCAGTAGCAGGGCGATGTACGTGAAGAGAGCCGCCGCGATGGCCAGCAGCACCAGAGACCAGGGGAACCAGAAGCCGAGATTCCCAAAATTAAACCTGGAGATTAAAAAAACAACAAGAAGGCAAATAAACTAACCAGAGAATCATCAGGACATTCAGATTTATAATAATAATAATAATAATAATATGAAACTGCACAAGAGGAAGATACGGATGTTTCCAAACCGAATGAAAAGTACAGCTCAAAAATGAGAATATTGTAGAAATTTTTATATTTTTTTCACTCATTTCAGAAAGTGGGAAACATCTCAGAAAATGTTTATATTCCACTGCAAAAACACAAAATATCACCAAGTATTTCTGGTCAAGTTTCTAGTGCAAATTTTCTTAGTTTCATCTTAGTTCCAGTGTGCTAATCACAGGTTTAGCTCATTATTTCATCAGCTTGTTTTATGTTAACAGTTTCTTAATATTGATTTTAAAAGTTCCACTGAAAGATTATTTCACTTTTAACAAGAACATTTTCCCATGTTCTACATAACAAAATCTGCCCGTGGAACCAGAACTTTTCCATGAATATTCAGGATTATTTACTCAAAACAAGCTGCTGTTTCTTGATCATGAGTTACTTGTTAGCTAGTTTTGTCTCAAGTCTGATGATATATATGCACTAGAAACTAAAACAAAAATACTTTTTCCAGTGCAATATTAAAAAAATTTGGATTTTCACTTTCTGAAATAAAAGAAACATTTTGCTAAAATCTTGATTTTCAAATATAGAGGCTGATGTTATGTTTTTTTAATGCAAATATTAGTTAGTAGGAGTTTGTTTTAAGCCAATAATTCATTATTATTGATGAAAAGTTATCAGTACCACTGGTAGATTATTTCACTTACAACATGGGAAAAATGTCTTGTTATATATTAAACCATGTGGTAAATTTAGTTTAGAGTCTATGGGAAATCCTGATGCATTTTGATGATAAAGAGTTTGGTAATTGCTGTTCTGTGAGACCCACCAGTCAAAGTCATTGTAGTCGTTCTGAGCTTCGCTCCAGAAATAAAGGAAAACAAAACTCAGGAAGAAGGTGAGGATCAGGAGCCCGAAGCTGCCACACTCCACCTGAAACAGAGGCATGTCTGTGTTTTTAATCCCAAATATGTACATTACACACAGTTTACACATTTAAACTTATCTTTAGGTTAAAATTTAAATGTTAATATTAAATCAACTTTAGATTAACTCATTCATAACTTTCACTGCTGTTAGTTTGAGGTGGAAACTCATGTTTGGTTCTGATAATATTCTAATGTAGAACAAATGTAACTCACTGTGTTTCCATTGACCATAAAGTTGCACAAATTGGAATTACAAAAATAAATTTGCTTAATGGAAACACTGCAATTTCAAATAAACACAGTTTATAAATAAGGTTTATGGATTTAGTATTTGGTAGGTTTTTTCGGCTGTATCTAAATTAGTGTATTTCACAAAACTGCAATGGAAACTGTGTTTTCGTATCATATGAATCATGTGATTAGCATCCAGATGTTACTACTGGTGGAAATGACAGAGAAGATGACAGGAAGTGCTTAGAGGCTGAATGATTTTAATGAATTATCACGTGAGCAAACGTATTCACGTGTGATTTTAATTGCGTTTCTTGAGAAATTGTGTTTTTTCGACAAAGTTTTGTGCACATTTGTGATGGAAACGCAGCTGGAGAGACTCAGGCGGACACAGCAGATTGCATTATGCACATAGAAACAGCAGGTTTGATAACAGCTGACAAAGTGCTGATAATCTCTTCATAGAAAAAGCTGCGACCAACTCAGCAGGCTGGACTGAGGGAAACCAGCCGGGGAATCGATACTCGGTGCTCCATCAGCAGGCCAGCCAGACTGTTTTTATCCGGCGCTGTGTGAGGACGCTCACCTTGCTGCAGCAGCACTCTCCGGGCTGCGCCCGTGCTCTTTGGTATCTCCTCCACTGGCAGCCATAGAGTCCAGCCAGGCAGGACACAAACGGCTGGTGTTCATACCTGGTGTAACCAGAAACCAGCCAGAAATCAACGTTTTGACAGAAACAAACAGGAGACAAACGGACACAGATGAGCACAGATGACATCCAAACATGCTGAGGGCTTTTAGGGAGAAAAATATTACAACTTTATTTCAGGAATTTATGGTTGAAATTAGACGTGGCTTATTTGGATAGATTTGTTGTTAGGATAAAAAGTGAAAAAGATGGATAGTTTTTAGGAAACTATGGCTAAAGGTGTTTTCGCACCAAAGCTGCAACATTTGTTAAGTTTTTCAGCTGGTGTGGTTCACTTTCACACTGCACTGTTTCAAACTAGACTAATTAACAAATCTGTTCCCCTCCTTGCCTGCGGGGGCGCTGAACCAAGAGTCACTGAAGGAAACAAGATAAAAAATGCTGCAAAAACACAACATCGTACCAAGTAATTTTAGTCTAATTTCTAGTGCAAATATCTTAAAACACTTGAAATGAGACAAAACTAACTTATAAGTAACTTTTCAGCAAGATACAGCAACTTGTTTTAACTATCGATGAAAAAATACTTGTTCCTTTGGCAGATTATTTCACGTATATGACATGAGAAAAAAATCTTGTCTTAGACAAAACTAAGATATTTGCAGTAGAAACCAGACAGAGATACTTGCTGAGATTTTGTGTTTTTGCAGAAGACATTGAGGGCAACTTCCTTCTTCACAAAATGTACATTAACATAGATTTTAGCGTTTGTACAATAACAGAGTAACTAGAAATTCCTGCAGTTTTAATTAGTATTTTATTTCAGGACATGAAAAGTGCGCTATGTTTTTATTTTCTTACCAGATTAAGGTTGGAAAACGTTAAAAAAAGTAAAGAAACTTTCCACAAGATGTGAACTTTTTGGTAAAATGGTGAAAAAGCAACAGAAGCCACCGTGTTTAATATTTATCCAATATTTAGTTTCTGCTCCAAAACTTCCAGAATCACTGCAAGCAAATAAAACCTAATTTATGAATATGGCTGAGGGAAACTAAAGCCTTAAAACTAAATTATTTAGATGAATGTGGATAAAAATGGATTTAGAAACTAACCTGAAAACATTCAGCTCAGCTTTACGACTGCAGTAATCTATTTATAAGCTACAAACAGCCAGAAGTGTTTCATTATGACAAAACGTAACGTTTCATTAGAGAACTGAAAGTTTTTTTCAAACAAGTTAGAAAATATAATGAGATTATGTTGGTGCAGGGAGACGCAGCGTGACTCATTCCTCTGGTGAGACGCTGTGGAGGACGAAATGTTCTTCATCAAAACATTTTCTAATGTTATCCAACGACGGGATGTGTGAACTTCACATAAAATGTACTGATACAAAATTATTCAAGCCTCTGGCAGATCTACAATCAGATTCTATAAATTAGAAAACGTATGTGAGATTAAACTTTTGAAAACAACTTTTATTTGGATATTAAACATACTTTTCAGCAAACTGAAACATATATCTGCATAAAAATGTTTATTTTAATTGGTCTGATGTAATATTTTATTCTTATCTTTAGCTGTTAAGCAAAACTTCATGATAATTAACAGAAACAAAGGCTTGAAAACATCAGTCTGGTTAAATAATCTGTGTGATTCTGTGAGACTCTCAGCCTCGATTTTTCTCGTTTTTCTCAATTTATGTCATCATTTTAACTCAGAATCCCACTAAAAGTAATAGCTCTCTTCTCGGGATCAAGCTGAACATTTTGATACCCCTTTTGTGGGGATGCACGCATCGGTTTGGGCCGCATTAACGGTGATGGAAAAAAATTAAATAACATCCAGACATTCTATTGGGTGTAGAACAATTGGGGCCTGCCATGCAATGCATTGGTCCGCCATTGCATGGCAGGCCCCAATAATAACGCCCCTTACAATCTAATCTAACTGAATGAAATTAGCTTAAACATTCTCAAGCTAAATGATGCTGGTAAATATCACAGAAACACACAACGTTCAGCATCTCTTTAGCCGTGAGGTTCTGTACCTTTGCAGCAGCTGCCGCCGCACCACCTTTAGCTTCCCCAGCTTCAGTCTGGTTGCGGGCTCAGCCTCACCCACAGCCCAGCATCACAGAGACGGAGACGGGGTCGAGGTGGAGCCGGAGACGAGGGCAGAGATTCAACAACACGGCGTCTCCGCCTGCAGAGGAGACACATTAGACATGCTAATATGTGCAACTGGACAAATAGATTCACACATTTAAGGCTTTCAGGAAAAACATGTCATACAACTGTTAGGCACGGTGGTGGAGGTGTGATGATTTGGGCTTGTTTTGTACCCAAAGGACCTGATAACTCATTATTTCCAGTCCAGACCACAATTATTATAGTTCTGGTTTTTCATTATAGTTCACTTTTATTTCATTGTGGCTTTTTGTTTGTCTAATTCAGTCAGTCTGAATTAGTTTTTAGAGTGTGCTTGTTAGATTTTATTAGTTAAACTAGTTTTAGTTGAGTTTTTATTAGAAGTTTTAGTTTTTCATACAGTGGTTAATTTTTAGATGCAGAATTCAAAAAGTATTGCATACATGAGATCCCATCTTCAAAATCAGTTATTGTTGAACAACCAACTGATTCTGATGTTTTATCACAACTTTTGCTGCCACCATTTTGGGCACTAACATAGTGCCGTAATTTGCCGACAACCAAGTTGCTTATGTAAAAACAAACTTAAATCTACTTCGCATCAGTTGGAAAGGCGAATAAATAGATTCATAAACACAAAACCATATATATTTATAACTTCAGAATGTTTTTATATATTTCAGTTGACGAAAATGTTTTTGTTTAAGCATTTCTTCTAAGAAAAACAGTCCAAACTAATTTAGTTCTTTGAGATCCTGATTTATCCTCCAGAAAACCGTCCAGACGATCAGTAAGTGCTGCGACTGTTTTCTCCTCGTAAAGTTGGCAACCGGGAGGCCCAAGTCGCGTCCAGCAGCCAAGTTTTCACACCGCTGCCATGGCAACGGTGACATCAGCTCCGTTATTATTGCTGCTGTGAAAAGGATGGAGGGCGGCGGGGGTAAATAAGAAAGAGGCAGATGGATTGATAAAAGCCAGAGTCTGAATATGTGACGGGGAGACAAAGAAAGCAGAATGTGTCTCATGAGACGCGAATTAAGGAGGAGGAGGAGGAGGAGGAAACCCGCCGCTCCTCTGCTCCACGCGCTGAACAGCCAGTACAATTATATTCAGCCGGGTTTCAGTCCTGCAATTAGCTGATCAAAAAGTTACAAATATGAGGAGGAGAAAAACTTTCTAAAAACATTAAAATAAAACTTTTTCTCAATTTAAATAAAATATTGTCATGCGGGCGTCTTGACCTGTCACAATAAATTCTGATACATTTTCCCAGAAGTTAAATGATAACGTTGTTTTGAGACCATTTTCAAGTAATATAATGCAAGGACATTTTCTAAAAGATAAATAAACATTAAAATCTAAGGAGCATTTAACACTGGGACTGGAAAACATTCTAAACATCCAAAAATAAAGAAAATAACAGAAAGAACAAATGAAATGAGTTATGAAGTCTCTGTAAACAAAAATGTCCTTAAAAAGGCCTGGTTGAGACCAAAACAGCAGACTGAAGACTTTCATCATCCAGTTTTTGGTAGAAAGAGATAAAAGACAAAAACAATAACTCAGGTGTCCATAAATAATGCTTCGCCTCCATTCAAACAATAAAATCCTCCATAATTATTTGACCAGATATTGCGTCGGCTGCTTCAGGAGATATTTTCAGCTTTATTTCAGTTTGGATGCTCATTGTGTTAGAAAGCTGGACATAAAATGGGTCAGGAGCTCAACAGGTGGGGATGTGAAAGGAGCAGTGGCATACTTTGGGTAAAAATAGACTCCGTTCCTTACATTTAGGAGGAGACGGCTGTGTGAGCAAACCAGCAAATATATCATCTCAGAGGACAAAAAGTGAAAGGAGAGGACAGACGAGAAGAGAGGATCACTAAAAGACAGAGATTAAATATTCATGTCGCTGCTGAGGTTCTCCAATATTTTGCAGCCAGTTTGCTTTACTGCTTCACTTTATTACTTTCTCTCTATGGTGTTGTAATAATGTTAGATACAACAGACATAATGCCTTAAAAAATTTCTCTCTTACAGCTTTTTTCCTTCTAGTTTTTCATGTTACATTAAAAAAAATGTAAATGCATTTTATCTGCTACACCAGCAGAAAGCAGTGATATGAGTATATTATATATTTAGAAATAAAACTGACGAGCCGTCTCTTTTTATACTTAGACACTAAACTTTCAAATTGACTGCAGGGCGATTCTGACTAGTTTTTCACAAACATCTTCAATCCACTTAGAAAATTATTCTACACTACAGAATATTTCAAACAAATAATTCAAAACTTAATTGTAAGGAGTGTTTTGGCACTAATAAGTACTTGTATCAGTACTCTGCATCAGTGAGTACTTAAATGTAAGTACTGCTTATAGTGTTTTGAACTATATTATTTAATCCATTGAAGTTTATAGTTACAGTGCGAGAAAAACCTGAGCAGGAACTGCACCTCTTACTGTCTCACCTGAGATTTTTCCAGCTAAATCAACAAACTGAAACACAGAATCATTATGTATGAACATTAAAGAAATTATTTTTGAGTGAAAATTTGCTTCACGACAAAAAGGTGATAAAAAGAAAAATCTGGTTTTGTTCTAAGGATTGCTCTGTGTGTCAGTCAGAGGCTTTTTCAGAGCTGCTGTAACACAGACTGCTACAGGAGATCCTTCCTCTTCACAGCTATCAACTCTTAAATTAATTCTGGAATTAATAATCATTAATTAATCATTAATTCCATTAAATACACCTTCCATTAAATTGTTCTCAGGCTTGGAATCAAACTGAAAAGAGGAAATAATCCGGAACAGATAATCTGCATGACTCAGTTAGTGAGTTGAATAATTAACAGCTAAATTACATAAAACCAGCCATGATTCTCTCCTCAAACAACAAACTGGATTCCAAAGAAGCGCTGCAAAAAACGATTATTTTAGTAACTGATTATTCTGACAATCGGATTAAATAAGAAGCACATTCAGCAGATTTTGTACTGAAATCACTTAAGATTATTTTATGTAATGTTAGAAATACATTGAAAAATACAAAAAGAAAAAAATCTTTACTTTTTAGAAGAATATAAATATTTTATTGACTAAAATGCAATAGTATGGCTTTCATTTAGTGAACGCTTGATCAATTGAATTTACAGCTAAAAAATACTTTAAAATCAACATTTGGAAAAATCCCTGGAGGGCTGATCGGTTGATTATCTTTTTGATTGATTAATAATTGATAGAAACACATGCTTCATAGGAGACTTTTTTTAACTAAAATTGAACCAAGTGAAGCTAAAACTTGAGTAGAACAAATTTATTTATTTTAATGCAAAATGTTAATATTTTTGTACATTTTCAGGTTCATTACAGCTCTGAGTGTGTTGTTCTTTCAGAAAATGGCATTTTTAAAAATCTATGTACTCCAGTTAACAATGAATTAATTACTAAGTTAGTTGATGATGATTTTAATAATTGATTAATCACGTTTAATCGTTTCAGCCCTAATCCAAAGCTGCCACAGGGCAGATGAACGCAGCTCTGAGGTCTTTGCGCTCAGGAAACCAGCTGAAGCTCTGCAGCATCAGAGGTGAAACGACGCCGGTGAGAAGAGTTTGACACAGCAACGCTGCTCTGATCCCGCCAACCCGGGGAAAGGAGGCAACCCGGGTTAAAAAGGTATATTTTATTAAGAACAGATCATCTATAATCAGGATACATACACACAGATACAGGATGACTAAAATTATTGTTATTGTCCTTTACTCTGCAAGCTGTGAGGCATTCAGCTGAGCAAACAGAAACTAGCGGATGGGAATTTACAATCATGCTAAATAATTTAGTCTTAACCTTAATAAAATCTACAATAACACAAATTATCAGCTGTTTAAACACCTTATCTGCCAAAATGTACATAATATTAATAAAACAGAACTAAAAAAACCCCCAAAGTTAAACTATTAATCACTGTGAGACCAAGACACAACAAGATGGTGCAGAAGGAAAAATGAAAGGTTTCTACACATTTTAGTGATGGGTTCCTTTATCAACAAAATCAACAATGGCTGTTTTTCTCAAGTGTGCTACTTTACAAAATCCTTGATCTAGTTTCCCGTAAGTGTGGATTAGTTTTCTGAGGACAAAGTCTTTATTTCTCCTCTACGTGACTCAATGTGGGTCAAAAACTAAAAGACATTCATGGCTGGCATCAGCCAACAGATCCACTTCTTTTGTTGACTTTTTCTGTTGCAAAAGATTGAAGTAAATAAAACCTCAAAGGCAACTAATGGTCAGTTTTCATTTTTCAGATCTGTCACAACAAAATATAAGTCCTCTAACATATCTAAGGCCAACAGACTTTTAAAAAATGAATTTAAGACATTTTAAGGCCTTAATTTTAGACTAATATAAGACTGTTAGCATGTGCAGTCACAACCTAGAGGTCACAGGTTTGCCATCTGTCATGTACATCAGTAAAAATTAGGACAGCGATCACAAATTATTTTCCTTCCATCCCGTTTTAGGAAACAGAGCCGTCATGTTTCACTCGGCTGATTGGGTTCGGTACATCTGACAGGATCGCTGACTGCAGCGCGTCTCTGCCAAGAAGAAATTATAACCCAACAGAATCCAGTATAACTGGAAACTTAACACCAGTTCACTGGGGCGGGAATCTAGAGGCTGCCTTACTGTCAGATTATTCTCTGCCATCTACCTTAGCATATATGCTAGGAAGCCCAAAAGCACGAGTGGAAACCAAGATATCAGCTCACTTGCATTTTATTAAGATCTGATTTTAATTCAAAAGTTAAAAGTGCACCTTATGCACAGCAGAGACACACATTTAAATCCCTACAGAGTTTGTGAAGTGTCTCTTAACTCAGCCAATTAATCACAGCTGCGTAACCGAGGTTTCTGGGTTTGGATTAAACTTTTATGATCCTTTGGGGAAATCTAGAATTACATAAAGGAATGCAAAGCAGCTCAGAAATGAGAGGCTGAAGTTTTCTGTGAGGACAAACAACCTGCCAGTTTTACTGTGGTGGGAGAAAAAAAACTAAAACAGACGCTCCGAAGGGTTTTCCTGATTTCATGCAGCAAATTTCTCACTGAAAGAAGGTGATGTTGTGATTGGATGTGCAGGGAATGCAGAGAGGAGGAGTTACTAAAACACACCCAAGCTTCGCCTGTCCAGGAAACAAATTACTGAACAACAAAATGTCCCAGAAGCTATTGCAATAAGATTATTGTTTTGAGACCATTTTCAAGTAATATAATGGTAATAATAATGCAAGAACCATTCTAAAATATCAAACTTTAAATTCTAATGAATATTTAACACTGGAACTAGAAGAAATTTTAAATATCCAAAATAAACAAAAACAGACAACAAATACAACAAATTATGAAGTCTCTGCAAAAACAGTTGTCCTTGTTGATCAAATTTTTATAGATTTTTGTCAACCAGTTTTTGATATAAAAAGAGAAAAACGAAAAATAATGCAAATAGAAATTATTGAGCTCGTTTTAATTTATCATGTGATTAATTGATTTATTGCTTATTGTGACAGGCCTACCTGTCATCTAATTTAAGTTTGGTTTGCAGCAAAGACTTGTTTTGTTGTAATGAGCTGCAGTAATTAACTTTTAGTTACTTCATTAGAATGTTATCAACATTTTTAAGTGGACAATATTGACTCAATTAAGCAGAATAGTTTGTATTTTAATACGACTTCCCTCCTACAATATTTTAATACCATTACAAGTCATCAACAGCTGTGTTGCCATTAACCATATAATTGCACAATTTGACATTTTGAAAATAAATTTGCTTAACGGAAACACAGCAACTTCCAAAAACTCGGTTTTTGATAAAACGGTGGTTTCTTGGCAGTGGGAAATCGATTTGTTTCATAAAACTGCAATGGAAACGTGAGTCACATGATCAGCAACAGGATGTCACCACTGGCGAAAACCACAAAGAAGAAAACGACAGGAAGTGGCAGAAGGATGATGGCACGGCGTGTTTTTAATGACTTATCGAGTGAACAAACTAACATGGGATTTTAACTGCATTTTTTATTTAAAAGAAACACCACAACTGAGAAATTTAATTTTTTCGACATATAGAATATCAACAAAGTTTTCGACACATTTGTGACGGAAACGCAGCTGCTGTCTTGATCACATGAACCCCTAAGTAAGAACTGTTGTAAATGGCTTCATTGAGAAGCATTGTTGTGATTGTGGGAAAGATTAGGAGCTTCTTAAAGAGACAGAAGCCAATTTCATCAGACACAGTTGTGATTTAAAATCAATTTTCTTTTAAGGGACATTTGATATTTATATCACATTTTATAAAAACGGAAGGTAACACAGTTACTTGATTATTCTATAAAAAGGTGCCAAGAAAAACCAACTAAACATAAATAAAAGTTTGTATTGATAAATCGTCTCTAAATATAACCTGAATAGTAAGACTTAATAAAGACTAAAAGGTTAACTGGACATCAGCTTACTGGGTGTACTGGTGAGTAGATACAACAGAATGATACTGTAGGCAGAAAGGTGGATTTAGAGCAGAAAAGACTAAACAATGCATCTCTTTGTATCCGGACCAGTCAGCTCTGCTGTCCACCCATTGTCCAAACGCATCACACCACAGCTCCCAGTAACACTTCAGCACAGCAAACAACCAACACCATTCCTAACACCCATGATAATAATGAATGCCCCGTGTTTTAACAGATGAAGTGATCAAGCCAAATTTTCTGTGCAGGTGTGAAGATCATTACTGTAATTTAGAAAGATGATGGTACAACTGTGGATCTGGAGAGGAGAATAGCTCAATACGATGTCACAGCAGCGTTTAAAAGAAAATATAGTCTAAATGATAAGACGTCTTAGAGGACATTTTTAGTTAATAAACATGATTTATTTATGAAGCTGCTTCTTTACATAGTGTCATCATGAAGCCACTAAGCAGCTTAAATAAAAACTAAATTCTAGATCATTTAATTACCTTGGCTCCTGGACCGAGTGTTCGCCCTGTGGGACGATTCATTCAGAGTAATAAAACCAATCGAATTAAGATGAGACCAAATCTAAACTCTGCAACACAATAACATGAAGCTGGGTTTACGAAGGGCTGACTTAATGTTTACAGACAGCATGAAGATTGTAAACTCTTCTTAACAAAATTCAAAAAATACGTATACATGAAAACCAAAAACCTTTTTAAATGAAATTATAAATTCTTACATACACTGAGAGCATCACGCATACGCCCAAAAGCCACATATTGTCATTTTAAGTATAAACATCAGAAACAACTGACTAATAAAACTAGTCATAAATACTTTGGTTTTCAATTTTTTATGCAGATATAGAACATGTTTTGTGGAAATTATACAGTCTGATTTAAAGATGCACTGATTTCCAGTTTTCTTTGAGGATGACCTGCTGCTGTTTAATTTTCTTTCTAAGCATCATGAATTATACAAAAACAGTTATGCAATTTTTTTTCCAAGAAAGAAAAGTGATGCAGGCTTCTTGATAGAAGCCTTGAGTTTGAATAAAAGGGATTATTAGGTTTTTGAAAGCTCATGTTCCCATCTTTCATCTGACTTTACAATACAGAAAGCATAATGCCTGCCGAGGCTCTGAGGCAGAAAAAGAAAGTGACTACTTTTAATTTTTGATGGAAGTTATGAACAGAAAAAAATCCAATCACTGCCACCAATTGGACCACCAATAATCTTATTAACTTTTGCATTTTTTTTTACTAAACACTGAAAAACAGAGCACAGATTTTTGCAAAAGATCACTTTTACAGAATTAAAAGTCTGACAAAACCCACTAAGACAGGCAGTGATTTATATCAGAATGGCATCAAATAAAAGTAATATAAGGAGGAAAGATTTAATGATAACTGGGAAACAAAAAGAGCATAATAAAAAATGGTATCTTGGTAAATCTTAGAGGTTAATATATCTTTTTCAGGTTAAATGTAGCTTCAGATAACAATGCAAGTCATAAAAAATAGGAGAGGATTTGTCTTTAGTTGGTCACCTTTCATCCTTATTTCCATCTGTGTACTTTTGTTAGATAGTATAAAGCCAATTTTGGCATTTTTATTAACAGTTAAATAAGTAATTTTTAATCATTTTAGATGTCCTGATCCAATAACTTAAAATGTATATATATATACACACACACACACACCTGGAAGGAAAATAATTTATGATTTTCTGATCAAAAACATGATTCAGTGTCACAAAGCAATGATTATCTAAAGCTCCTGCAGATGTACACAAAGTATTATCCTGTATTTGAGCATCTATCCATAAAGCTGTTAAACTCTGCTGGTGGTGCCGTCAGAGATTTATGGCAATTATACTAAAACAGACTTTTATGCCTAAAAGGGAGTGTTAGGTTGTCCTTTAAATAACCAAAATGAGGACGAAAAAACAAAGTAAATTCAGCAGAATCCATCTAAACCTTTGAGAGAGAGCCGCTGTCTGCCAGATATTCAGCTCAGATATTAACGGACATGTTTCCTACCAGCTGCCGGGTAACTGATGGCCGACGCTCCGTCCCGTTCCGTCCAACCGTTGGTTCCTTATTTTTCGGCCGTTGGAGTTTTTAAACGCCGTTCTGAGTCACGAGCCGTTCTGCAGTGAGCGGTCTCGCGCAGCAGTGCGGCTCCCAGAGTGAGGATGGTACACACCGCACGCGCTCAGGCTGGGCACAGAGTGGAACTGCAGGCACTGAGGCGGCCGCGAGACGTTCCAATCAACCTGTTGCTTACGTCACCGCAGCCCGATTCCATATTATGAAGGGATATATGGAAAGCAGTCATATGTCTTTATGTAATTACATTTAGGATACCTATTGAGACAGAGCAGCAGACCGCTAAGAGTCCTCCTGCTCCTATAGATTGTTAGAGGAGGGGAAACACTATTTCACTTCTTGTACATCATTCTCAACTCTAAAAGCTGCAGTATGTGACTTTTATAAATATGTTTTTAGAAAAAAATAAAAATAAAAAAGTAATAACATATCTATAATAAATATATATAATAAAAACATTTTATTGTATTTGTAAAATCTGTCATCTGAAGAAATTAGAGGAGGTGGATCGACCTAAAATATTGGTAATATTGATACAATAGCATCAGTACTAGAGTGCTAAGATTGATATTTTAGTTTCAGATACCATTTTTATATTTTTTTGTATTGTCGTTTCTCAATATGACTACTTTTACCAGCATTATACTGAGAAGTAGCTCATATGAGCTCAGCAGACGCTCAGTTCCACCAGGTGATTGCTAATTGCTGCTGGCTAGTCTGAAGGAGAAGAGCGGGGAAGTGGCCATCGAGATTAAGTGAATCTCAAACATGCATGAAAATAATCAAGGCAACACTGCATATGTTTTCAATGAGGGATTAACATTATAACATGATGTAAAGCTCAAAACAGTTGATTTTACATAATATTGCCCTTTAAAGAGACAAAATAAAGAGTCCCAATTTCAAGACTTTAAATCAGGAAGTAAAATTTATTTTAAGTCATATTAACAACTGAAGGTAACGCAGTGACTCGATAGTGTTATAAAATGGCACTATAAAACATATAATACAATCCCTTTAAGGAAAGGCTGAATACTTCTGCAATTGTAATTTTTGGTGTTTCTTTTTTTATAAATTTGCAAAAATCCCTTAAGCTATTTTCCACATGATCATAATGGGAAAGTTGCGTCTATAATTTTGAGGAAACAGATTAAAAACATAAAATGTGCACACAGTGAAAGCAGTGCACACACTGCTGTTTTCTAACTAAATTACAGTCTAGATGAGAGTAAATCTACTAACATCTTTTCACCTTTTAGCCAGAAATCAAGTATCAGCGTTTAAATACTTCCCATTTCCATATTAGTTTTGTTATATAATGACAACCCCAGCATGAAACAGAATTTAATCACCAGCAGAAAGCAGCAGACATCATTAGCTGCCGCTGCTGTTGTTGTTGTTGCTGATGATACATTTATGAGTCTCTGTTTTACAGCAGGAGGAGGTGTTGTGCTGCGATAATCAATCCATTACACGAGACAGCAGAGGGAAGACTTCCTGCTGACACAGAGCAGAAGACGTTTCCAGACGCTCTGAAGTGTCAAGCTGCATTTTAAAGTGTTACATAGCCACCGGCGGGCCGGTTCTGATCCGAATCTCAATCACTCTCAGAGACTGAACATTTCTGCAACCTCCAGTTTTAGTTTGAGTGGAAAGAAGATGCTGAGGGTTTACCTCTGCAGAAAATATTAATCCAGCTTGTGAAAGACATCAAATGACTTGTATTGTGCAGAATTAAAGCACTCTTAATAAACTTAATATTAAATGCATTATGATTTCTCAAACAATAGATTAAAATCAACTTAATTTTCATTTGGAAACAATCATTTGGAGCCAAACATGTTAAATTATATTGCTTCAATTTTCAGTCTATTACATAAATATTTTTATTTATTAGATTTACTGAACAGCACCAACATTTATCACATTTTATTTTCTAATATCTTGTAACTAAATATGTTTGTTTTAGAACCATAACATTTATACATTTTTACAAAAAACATTTTTTTATATTGAGGCATACATTTTAATTTAATTTATTCAAGTTGCAACAAATTGATTTATGGTGACAGCATGAGTTTGAAAGACGAGGACACTTTTTTCTATTATGACAGAATAAATACATTATTGCTGTTAACTTTTTTTAAACCATCTGCTTCTGTTGCATCACTTTTTGTTTTTACAAAAAAAGACAATGTATTTTTTTTTAAAGGGGGGCCTGGACAAATGAAATAACTGTTTTTTTTAAAATAGATACCAACAATTATAATTTTAATGTTTTCCATTTATAATAAACCACTTTGTGTTGGTAAAATCCGATAAAGTTGCAGATAAACACCTTGAGTATACAGATGTATTTTTCTCTTTTGTAATGTGTCAAAATGTGAGAACGTTAAATGGATGAGCAGCTGGCAGCTCACCAGTAGCAGACTGGAGTCAAACTGGGCAGCTCCCAGGTGTGAACGCGACAGACTGCAGGTTATGGATCCTCCCACGCTGACAGCAGAACCTCGGCGGTCCGCCGTCTCCGCTGATGCAACTCCTACGCAGGCGCGTTGCCATGGAGATGTGAAGCACCTTTGAACGTAACGCATTGAATCTGGTGAGTGAGGTAAAGGGGGGGGGAATCGCCATGGTAACAGTATACAAAGCAACCTGCAGAAAGGAGATCCCCCTCCCACAGGAAACTGAAGTCAGTCAGACAAAATATTTCTCCTTCAGCTTCAGCCTAGAATCTCACAAAAAATATATACACAGATCTCCTATTTTATGATTGAATAAAAGGTGTTTTTATGACTAAATATTAGCCTGAACGACAGAGAAAGTCACATTTATTATAAGCAATGAATAACATACTGGATGTTATTCATTTATTTATAAATGCCACAGATTAAAACCAAACATTTAATCAGCAAATAAAATATTTAGCTTTAAAAATAAAGATTTAATTCTATTTAGCTAGCAAGCTAAATATTTAGTTATCAAGTTAAATATTTAGTTTACACAACAGATATTTAGGTCCAAACTATTTAGTTAGCAAGCCAAGTACCTTCTTCTTACAACACTCAGATGTCTGGGGACAGAGGAGACCAGTTTCTCAAGTTTAGAAATAGGAATGCTCTCCATTCATGTCTAATACAGGCCTCTAACTGTTCAATCGTCTTGGGCCTCTTTGTCGCACCTTCCTCTTTATGATACGCCAAATGTTCTCTATAGGTGAAAGATCTGGACTGCAGGCTGGACATTTCAGTACCTGGATCCTTCTCCTACCATGATGCTGTGATTGCTGCAGAATGTGGTCTGGCATTATCTTGTTGAAAAATGCAGGGTCTTCCCTGAAAGAGATGACGTCTAGATGGGAGCATATGTTGTTCTAGAACCTGAACATAGTTCTCTGCATTAACGGTGCCTTTCCAGACATGCAAGCTGTCCAGGCCACAAGCACTCATGCAACCCCATACCATCAGTGATGCAGGCTTCTGAACGGAGCGTTGATAACAACTTGGGTTATCCTTGTCCTCTCTGGTCCGGATGGCATGGCGTCCCAGTCTTCCATAAAGAACTTCAAATCGTGACTCATCTGACCACAGAACAGTCCTCCATTTTGCCTCACTCCATTTTAAATGACTCCTGGCCCAGTGCAAACAACTGAGCTTGTGGAGCTGCTTAGAAATGGCTTCCTCTTTGCACTGTAGAGTTTCAGCTGGCAGCGGCGGATGGCACGGTGGATTGTGTTCACTGACGATGCTTTCTGGAAGTATTCCTGAGCCCAGGCTGTTATTTCCTTGACATTCCTGTTTGAGGTGCAGTGACGTTTAAGGGCCCGGAGATCACGAGCATCCAGTAGAGTTTTACGGCCTTGACCCTTACGCACAGCGATTGTTCCAGATTCTCTGAATCTTTTGATGATGTTATGCACAGTTGATGGTGATAACCTAAAAGTCTTTGCTATTTTACGCTGGGTAACACCATTCTGGTATTGCTGCTCTATCTTTCTGCGCAACAATGGTGGAATTGGTGATCCTCTTACCATCTTGGCTTCAGAGACACTGACACTCTAAGAAGCTCTTTTTATACCCAATCATGTTGTCAATTGACCTAATTAGTGTTAATTTGTTTCCCAGCTGTTTGTTATATGTTCAATTTCCTTTTTCCAGCCACTTATTGCTACTTGTCCCAACTTTTTTGGGATTTGTAGACACTGTGAAATTTTTAATCAACATATTTTTCCTTTAAAATGTTACATTTACTCAGATTAAACTTTTGATCTGCCATCTATGTTCTATTATCAATAAAATATTGACATTCGCCATCTCCACATCATTGCATTCAGTTTTTATTCACAATTTGTTTAGTGTCCCACCGTTTTTGGAATCCAGTTTGTATTTAGTTTGAAGCTAAATATTTAGTTTAACTAAATGTTTAGTTTTATCTCAAAGTCAAATATTTAATTCTTCATTTTTAGTTTGATAAATATTCAGTCTGGGAGTTAAAACTAAATATTTAGTTTACAGGCTAAATATTTCTCACTAAATATTTAAATACTTGCTGAGTATTTAGTTAGGATCTAAAACTAAAGGCTTAGTTTGCAAGCTAATTATTTAGTCAAATACTAAATATTTAGTTTTGAAACAAAATATTTAATTAGCAGCTACATATTTAGTTTGAAGCCAAATATTCAGACTTTTAATTAAACTAAATATCTTGCTAATTAAATATTCAGTTTGGAGCTAAAATTATAAAGCTAGTTATTTAGTTAACTTGATGACTGTTCTTCTCAGAGTTCTCAACTGAACACATCTTCTGATTGGTGAGTTTATATCATGTGACTTTCAGATGCTGTAGTTAGTTTTTTTTTAGTTTGACATGTTGACATGTTACTTTTTCTCCTTCCCTTTTCCAGTTTATTCAGTTTTTTTAAAGCCACACAATCGGATCCAACAAACGGACCGAAGTGGTTTGACGGCTGGCTCTCTTTGAACATTTAGTAAAAGCCCGTTTAAAATTCTTCCCTCAGCATGTATGAGTGCGCATCAGTTTTCCTCAAAAACGCATTCAGAAGCCCTTTGTGGGGACGCGGCTTGCCTTGGGGGACGGAGACGCGTCCCCAGGCCCTTCATGTAACGTGGACACGTGATGTCCTCTGAGGAGCTGGAGACCCGAGAGTTTCTCTGCAGTGCTCTTCCTCTGCAGTGGAGACCGTTATGTAACGCCGAGCGATGAAGAGGAAGGGAGGGGGGCTTGGCTGCAGCAGCGCTCACACTTTCTGCACTGCGTGGAGACAGAACACTTTTACCAAGCATACAGTCAGACACAAGGCCTGGCAAAAGCATTCACTGGAAATCCTGCAGGGCTCCGTCATGTTTTAACAAACTTTCACGCTTCTTATTTGGTTTGTTTGGTTTTAGACTGCAGTTGTGGCAGGACATAAACAGGAAAAGTGGCATGAAGACATATCACCCTGAGTGGAACCTGGTGGTTGCAGCATCATGCTGTGGGATGCCCTTCACAGTGATGGATAACTTGGTCAAACTCAAGACTAAATAGAGAAAATCTGTTCAAGGTTAATTTTACCTTCTAGCATTAAAATTTGGGGTTTCCCGATTTATCGGGACAAATTTCCTTAATTTTGGGAGATTGTTGATCAGCCGATACTTACATGTGAAACCGATTTTATCCACCGATCTTATCTACATCAACACAAGTCTAAAAGTCAGCCACTGTCCTCTTCTGCTGTGCAGTGAGAGAAGCTGGACTGACACCGGCCCACCAGATCATATCTTCATGTTTGCAGTTGACTCCAGTAACTCCACTGTTACTAACTCAACGGCTTTGTTGCCATTTTCAGACAAAAAAAAAAAA